>NC_053519.1:11707500-12007500 GCF_016920715.1 Anopheles arabiensis
CTAATGTAGGATAAAATGACACTTCATGAAAAAAAATCAGTTACTAATAAATGTTTATTTCTAGAATAAATCCTTGTTGCCTGACGTAGTTTCTCATGGTTGCGTAATATCAAAACAATGTGCACCATTTCATGCATTTGGACATATCATTAACGAAATCGCACACATTTTGCTGATAACCCATACTTATAGCAGTAATCGAGAGCATTGCTAACAACTTTTCAATTAACTTTAATTTTTAACTATCAATCAACCAGGAACAAATCTGACTACTTGAAAGTCCAGATGGGTAGGGTAAATGTACCAATAGTGGTGTAATTTGTAGTGGTGCCGATGTGTTTTAATGGATTTAAAGTGTCAGGAAGGACAATTTCTGAATATTTTAACACATACCAATTGGAATATGTTTTATCTACGCAATTCCAACCATTTTTACCATGAAATACATCAAATTTACGAAAAAATACATATTTTTGTGACTGCTTCGTTGTACCTATAATGGTGGTATGGTTCCTATAGTCGTCGTATTGTGTTCCTATAGTGGTGGTAAACAAAAATGCATAAAAAACGGTGTATAATATCAATGAAACTTAGTTTCGAAGCTGTTTTCGTATGAATAGTAAGGATTACTGCCATAATATAGGTTTCTTGCGTAATTTTATCGTGAAAAAATGTATAAAATTGACCAATGAAACTATTGACAAAAGTACTGCATCACACCTGTCGTCAACCTACACCCGGAAGAGCGTGGTTGATTTGAAGTCAATTTTTCATTCAGCCATATAAGCGAATATTGGCATGTTTTTGGTAAATTACCTACATAAAACTCATTTCTATTGCTTATTTTAGTGAAAACAGTACGACATGTCAAAAATATCCTCGAAAAAATCAAAAACGACCTGTTTTCATTGATTTTATAACTATAGCCACTATAGGAACATGCCTGTTTTGTGTACCTATAATGGCACTATGGCAAAAAAACACTTAAAAATGCATAAATATGGTCAAAAGGCAATTTTAGTAAAACAATAACATTACATAACAGTTATGTTGAAAAACTATTAATTGCGTGGTTATGTGGTCATTTAGAACGTTAACAGAAAAATGAGTTTCGTTATGAAATCCTAAGGATTTTGGAAAAATGTTGACACATTTCACAAAATAATGGATTTTTTGGTCACTAAGTAACGGAATGGCCCCATTTAACTTTGAAAACCTTTGTAAAAGGCTAAAAAACATTTCACACTAACGTAAATAACTTAATTACTTGTAATTTGCCGTATGATCCGCATTTTAGTGCAATACCACCACTATTGGTACTACCACCACTATAGGTACATTTACCCTATAGATCCCGTTTGTAGCTCCAATCGGATTACCAGACCGTCCAATTCTTGTGGTGAACGCTAATACGCTAAACCATTCAAGATAGACATTGAACGTTGCCATATATCGTGCATTGATGGATTTAACAGATCATTTGCTTCAAGGCTAGATGAACTTTATGGGGCTGAACTTTATGTACCAACCTCTAGAAATGTATATTGAGCCTCTAAAAATCGGACGACCAGTACAACTATCGTGGAAAACCTCTCCGGTTCGTTTCTGATGAGCCGACACGTTGTTCGAAATTGACGTACCACAACGTACCACTGTTCTCATACATGAGGCGAATCGAGTAGCTGAAGGGCTACTCCCAATCACCCTATCCATCGTCACCTGTCACCGATCGCTACACCTTTCCCTGTTCGCACTGACAGTGTTTTTTTTTGTTGTTCCTAATATATGCGCATACTTTCACGGCAGTGGTAGGATACAATTTCATTGCGACGTCAAGTGCGGTCCGGGGACACAATATAAGACACATAAAGACAATAACACCAGCATCACACTGAACACAACATTCAACCTAGCAGCAGCGTCGGCGGGCGCGGCATACGGTGACGACTGTGAAGCGAGCGCCACCCCCATGACTTGAAACCTGACACTTGTCGCTCAACGCGTTGTATCCTGTACGTTTTCAGCGACAGCTCACTTCATCGCAGGTGCTAGGAGGGGTGTAGCGTTTTTGGTTGTCGTTACGCTGCGCTGAGCCATTGCGTCCTTACCGCACAGAATATCTTCCAGCTGCGGCGGCATGCTACGCGAATGCTTTCAAGGGTGCGGGGTACACTAACCCTAATAGAGGCTACTTACCGTGATAGCGCGGTAACCACAACATCTGACACCGAAATTGTCGCCGAGTTGGTGTGAGCCTTCTCGATTTGAGTAACATTGAATGATACGGTTGCCATTCCAAAGCAAGTCCACCACGGAGAGGGCTAGATGCTCGCTCGGTAACGGTTGTGGTAACGGCTGAACAAGTGGTATTTGCTGGAACGTAGACACGGTGTAACTGTGTCCGCAATGGGCGTCAAATGGCCGCTTACCAGCGCCGTTGTTCGGTTCTCTTTCAAGACATTCCACACGTGCTAAACAGTCATCTGGAGATTAAAGGTTACATTTCCTCCTCTATACCTATTTTGCAGCAAATTCATTAATGGAGAAATCGGGATACGAACGAGAAACGGCACTTCAAAATCAACCACTTCTCAACATTACTCTGCAGCAACGAGCTAATCACGAAAGCGCGACAGCACGTTTCAATCGAAGAAAATAAACATCCTTACCTTGGACCGCTGGATCCAATGTAATAGTTACATGTAAAAGTTATGATTGGGGATTCACCAGATCGAAAAAGGGCGCACAGAAGTACCATTTCACTTAACAGTGTCACTCCGATCAGATTTTCAACATTGTATGGTGTTATCGTAAATCATGTTCTATAATATGGTAATGGGGGTTTTCTCCCTAACATTGCTTGACGTTTGTAAACATGTAGCTCCTCTTCGTCACTTATCAGTTCAATTTACCTACCTATCGTTTCCTCATACACTCCCCGTAACTTCCACAAAGCCCCAGTGGCTATTGGATCAACCAACTGACGTTTCATTAGTATTGGCGTTTTCAGTTATCAGTTATCGCATGATACTTCGTTAGTGGATATGATGCATTTCCTGTTGTAGCTTCAGAAAATTACACATCAGCATTTGACTAAATTGTTGACTAATGTTAAATATATGCATTATATATCTTCCTCCAACCGGGATAAATGATAGTACGCACAATGCGTTATATGTGAATTTGTCTTAAAACCACCACTATAGACAGCAAAATATGGATTTAACAAATTACATTTTAAACATTCTCAGCTGTTTTGAAACTGCGATCATGAAGCACTTATTTAAATTAACTGTCAAGACAAATACAAAAAGTACAACAAGTGCCCCACTGTAGCGAATGCCTTGAGAAACGCCATTAAGTTGTAGAAAAATAAAAAGAAAAGAACTAACAATGACCAATTCTCAATATTTCTCAGTCAGAATAGCACTTGAAGGTCAACCAAATGAGCTTTTTAACAAATCATTACTATCGTAGCAAAAAGCTGGATGTCGTTGGGTTGCGTAGTACAAAATGAAACTACAGTGGCTGTAAAAATCGTCGGAAATAATTTCACAGGTACTGACAAACAATGGTTCTTGACTATCCCAATATCACAAGCAGTTTAAAGATGTCTCCATGCAAACAAATAATTAAAAACATATCTTCAGTGTATGTCCCGCATGCTCCTAGCTTAGTAGGAACTGTAAGTAAATTTTTTTCCTTTATTCTTCCAACTTATTCCTTTATGTAATATATCTGAAATGTTTCATGTCTGAGGAGATCGATTGATCAAAGATAGGTTCGGGTGAAATATTCATTACGATTTATGATAATTTTTCATTTTTCGGTTTCAAGATTGGTGATTCTTGCGATTGCTATTTTATTCTCTCCAAACCGATTTGTTTAATTTGCATATTACAGCGTTCGTTGCCAATGGATCCATTCCGAACCATTATGTATTGCTTGATTTTGTTATAACACAAAAAAAAAACCATTGTACTGAGATGCTTTCTAAATGCAAAATGTGGTTGCATAACCATATGGCCTATTTCGGGAGAAATATTTAATTTTATTCATAATACTGAATTTTAGCGTGTACAGCGACCAGGGGCGGATTGAGCACTCTTCAGAAATACCTATATTCATGTGACTCCATCCGTGTTAATACGCCACTGTCAACGACCCCCTTTAAGTTCGAAAATGATAAAAATCAGATTAAGGGGGTTCACATCAAATCGGGGTTATACACGGGTACTAGCTTTTAGATTTCACCTGAGACATTACATTCAATTACATACACAGTTAGTCTGGTGTATCCTCCAAAACCCATAAACTAAACTTGCTCAGAAATTAACAAAAGAATGCGAAGGTAAACTGATGGTCTTCCAAGCGCTTATACAACAAGCACAAAAGAAAAACAAATTGGATCTGAATCCAATTGGTATTATTGACAAAATTGTTTTTGAATTTGGTAAAATTAGACCTAAAAAACATATAGGTTTTTTCAAAAATGAATTGAATATCGAATCCATGAAGGGGGGGTTGGGGGGTCGTTATACACACTAAAATACGGTATTTGTGGATTTGAATATCGGATTGATCTTAATTTAAGCTATAAAAAAGCTCTACTTGCTTTCCAATATTGTATCGCCATCAATACCATCATCCAGAACATTATCCATGTTCTATTGGGGAAGAAAATAATTCAAGTTAAACTTCACACTTCAACAGCAGAGAGAGTCGGCACGTTAGCAACATACCTCAGTGCAGCAACCGCGAGGAAGGCTGGCAAAATAAAGTGGCATTGGACGGCATGGGGGAAAACGTGCAAAAGCGAAGACGAAACAAAATGAAACACGTGAAAGATGCCGAAAGCGAAAAGGGCGGGCAGGAAATACGATACCCGGCCAGTTGTAGAACCGGAGCGTGGTGTGAATCGAACAGAAGTAGAATCTATTTAAAAAAAAAACTGCAACGAAGAAGTACGAAGGCTAGCACACGGCACACAGTCCGCTGCCAGGATCCTTTCGGCCATTTCGAACACGCCCTCGGCTGTGTCGAAATGGGGCGGTTCCGAAGATAAACAGACACACGGCAGAAACACCGACGCCTGGACTGGGCAAGCCGATTCATCACGCACCGCATGATCCGCACAGCGTAGAATATATAGTTTAAAAAACAACAACAACGCCAACAAACGTAACGCCGCAAAGGGGGGGGGGTGAAAACCGCCGGGGGTGCGACGCGTATCAAATCAACGCCGCTACCACATACCGCTGACAGGGCGCGCGAGCGCTTCGCTCGCCGTCACGGTAGGGGAATCAATCCAATGGTGATTATGCAGTGGTTCATTATGCGGCGGATGGGCCCGAGCAAGGGCGCGGCAAGCGAACGGACCAATCACGCCACAGCGAAAGTGCACGTGAAAGGGCACACGCAAGCCCCGGTACGATAATAATACCAGGTAGAGGTAGCATAAGCAACTGCGCGCGGGTTGGATTACCGGGCAGCACCGAGGATGGCGACGGCGGCGGCAGGAAAGGGACCGCTTCTGACTGGCTGTGCCCGGCAACGGAGCGCGCACTGGGGGCGAGTTGCTTTTGAACAATTTTGGCCCGGCGAGAGCACGCTGTACATGCTGGTCGCTTTTTCGAACCGCGCTCTGCCGGTAGACATTCTGTTTTGTGCGTTCTGTTTTGTTGCGAAGATTCCGAAGTAAGGTTGGGCAAGAATGCTTTCATCAAGTTGCGGATGAGGTTGTTGAGCTTTGAGGGGGATTGCTTTTGGGAAGCTGTCGGGAGACTTTGTATCAGACATTATTGAAGTCATTGCTGGAGAATTATAACCCATCATTGAAACCACTTCCCTGTTAAACTATTGATAAGATTGGTTAGCATCAAACCACTAATCCAAACTACTGATTTATAAACTGTTACGTCAGAATCGCGTCCTCTAATTTTCCTGAAAAACATCCCACCTGAGCAATTGAACTAGACTTTACTCGCACTATTGACAAACATACACTAATGTCCTCAAAATGGTCCACAACATCCATATCACACGGCAGGACATAATTTACTATCACGTTTCTACAGTAGATCATCTACTCCTTCACCAAATCTATACAAGACCATCAACTCCATTACTATATTTTTTTACAAGTTTTATTCAATAAAATTGTAGGATACTTCATAATGTCAACATCTGTTTCTGTTTATGCACAGTACAGGTACGCCCCAATATACACCATACGCGATATTCTAAATTTGACAGTTCTTTGAGTAAATTGTACTGATTTGACACACCAATTGTCAAATGCAAAATAAAATTCCATTTTGGACTGCCCTCTTTGAATCCCATTTTAAAGGTATTTTTTAATATACACCATACGCGATATTCTAAATTTGACAGTTCTTTGAGTAAATTGTACTGATTTGACACACCAATTGTCAAAGGCAAAATAAAATTCCATTTTGGATTGCCTCTTTGAATCCCATTTTAAAGGTAAAAATGTTTAATCTTCGGTTGAAATCAGATCAAATAATTAATTTAGTGGCTAAAACCTACGAAATTCAAGGGCATATAAACTAAAATTTGCTATAATTTTTTTGAAAATCTGAAAAGCTTGAAACTCGACATACGCGAATATTCGAGGTACGCTATTGTTACTGCTGAGCAACGACCCGAGGAATTGAAATATGCATATGTATTTTTCATTACTAAACCAACAAACCCACAGTTAAATCTACCAGATACTATTCTGCATCAATTACGTTTACTGCGTTAAAGAGTAAGTTATTCGCACTTTCATGTACTTAGCATTGAGCTGGCAAAGGTTTATGTACAAAAACAAAGCATCGCATAACAAATTACCAATTTGCTCGGCAATGAGGTAACGTATTCTAACGCAAACATACATTGCCTATAGGCGATGACTGCACACCCTGTTGCGCGAAATTCCTGGACGCAAAGCAAACCCTAATTGCCGACAAAAATTGTTCTAAAGGTCACGGAGCCCGTGCACATTACCAATCGATAATTTTTCCCTATTGAGCCTGATTGGGCTCCGGAATGAATGATGATATCCTAGTTCAAGGGCCGAACGGGAGAGAACGAGCAAAAAGGTGTAGAATGGTGGAATGGCACACGTGTTGCACCGTGTATTTGTGTGAGTGTGTGTCGCTGAGCGGGTGCGGTGCCTCGGCAGGACCTCGAGCAATTGGAAAATCAGAATGCCTATTGTTATCGGACGAAACAGTGCCGTAACAAGCGTCAAATTGTGTGCCTTTCGCCGGTTCGATTCGGTCGCTTCACGCCGCTCGGTCAATCTGGATCGGGGTGGGGGTCCGGACGGCCTTACCGGTCCAAGGGTTGCCGAAGGTTGCCAATTACGGCGTGATTGAGCCATCAGCGCAGTCACCTTCACTGGTTGTGCAGCTGTGAGTTGTGCTATGGTCTTATCCCTCTCTTTATTCCACTTTGTCTATCTTTAGTAAGCGATATAGAGCAAGAAGAGAGAAAGAGAAAGATAGAGAGAGACAGAGAGATAGGTAAAGAGAGAAAGAGATAGAGAAAGAAAGAGAGAGAAAAAGAGAGAGAGAGAGAGAGAGAAGTGAAGCATTGAACAATTTTTCAACCAGGTTCGGACGTCTTCATCAACGATTTCTTCTCCTGGCGGAGCGTATCCTGCCACACATTCGCATCTGCCGTGCAACCTCGAACCCCCTGGACCGTTTGGCTTCTCCCGTGTTCCCGGGGGCTGACCGCAGCGGGGCATCGGCGGCCGGCCCTAAAATTTTGCTACAAAGACGGCCTGCCACGTTGACACCTTCGCTGCTGCAAGTGATAATGGTGAACGTTGTCTTGCCTTTTCCAGATTTCTTTTTCTTTCTCCCTTTTTTGACCCCTGTTTTCGACAACAACGAAAAAATAAAATAAAGGCAACTGCTAACCTGACAGTAACGGGAGAGCGATGAAGTTTGCAGGGGGTCCTTCTGCTGGCCGCAGGCGGCAGCTACGCAAAGGGCCGTGCAAGAGGTTGGCCGAAACCTTTGGAAACATATGTTATAAAATGAAAAGTCGTAAAACAAAAACGAAACAAAGACAACTAAAAAGATCTGGCAGCGGGCAAAAACCGACGCAAAAGACTAAACTGGAGCGTTAGAATGAGGGAGGCACCACCAGCAGAACGGTCCGGGACGTACGGGGCCGGGAGAAAGGCAAAAGAAAGAGAAATGCCCGGCAAAGCCCCGGTAGGCTCCGAATGAAAGACAGAGGCTAGGCACGGAAAACAATAATTGTCAACCGAAGGGAAGGAAAGGGATTTGTTTCGGTAAACCATTGAAGAAAGTGTTTCGGTATCGATTGGATAAGGAAACAAATGTCATCCCTGGCGTACGAGGGGGGGGGGGGGGGAGAGGGCGAAAAGGAGTGTGCGAACACCGAGTGAAGGAAAACGGAAGGCCAACGATGAAAGGCCACGCTCAAAAGGGAGAGCTGAAGAAGCACTTAAATCAACTTCTCATAATCGGTAAAATGTGTGAGCTGCACACAAACACGCCACACGTACACACACAAACACACGCGCATATTTACACACACTTGTGCGGGCGTATCGGATCTAGCTATCCTGGTGTTGTCCTTTTGGGTACTTGGACCGTTGTAATCCTACGCCAATTGACACCTAACCGAGCGATAACAAGGAAGCGGAATCATAAGAGGCAACACGACACGAAACGATCATCTCTCTCTCTCTATTTCCCGGCTACGCGCTATCGTCACATCATCATCTGGTAGCAATGTGATCTTCGCGCCCGTTCTATATAGACCTTGTTAGTGCGGGACTAATCGGATTTCTATTAAGTGCCCGTCATGGAACGCTAGCGCTGCCTGGGAAGAGTGATCCCAGATACGGAGCGTAGGCTTGATCGAGCCAGCTAGCGCCTGTCACTTTGGAACTAGTATGATCGTGTCGTTTTTATCTTAATAGCTTACGATTGAATGTTTTGTCAAAACATGAAATGAAAAGTAATTTACAATGCCCACAGAAGGTTCGGATGAGATCTATCGTGAGATATTGACTCTCCTAACTGTTAGTAAGCGTCTGCTAGAAAATTGGAGAGATGCCGCGAATTTTAAAAATAAACTAAGGCAAATTAGGAACAAATTTATAAATTCCGTAGATCAAACTAATCTCAAGATGTACGAGATGTTGTGCATGCTCCTGATATCAATTATTAGGACAGTATGCTTAGGCTGAGAGCGCCAGTATGCAATGTTTTATTGCTAAAATTTTTGGTTTACTGCTTTTGATTTAAGTTTCCAACATGTCATCAAACATATACGCCACATGTTTGTGAGTAGGAGTAACAACATAATACAAACAATTTTATTGTAAAACGAGAAAGACAACAGAAACGTAAGCCAAGGTAATCGATGTACTAGCCTTGGGTGAATAATATCTCTCTGTCGTTTACCCGTTGATGTTCTCAATGAAGGCTAAAAATTGCGATTGGCACCTTGAAACTACCAGCATTAACCAGTTGTAACACACTAGGAGTTCCTTTCCATTGACAGATTGCCATCCATTCCATTTGTTCTTGCGTTTCTTCTTTTCTGAACACATCTAGATCACCCCCATTTAATTTAATATGCAATATCTAAACCCCCCCGTTCAAGAGTTGCCCCGTTCGTTGTTGCGACTGTTGTTCCCCCTGGGCCGTTTCCAGCGTTTCAAATAATCTGTGGCACGCACGTAGCTCGACGTGCGATGAGTATGCGCAAACCCAGACGACGCAAAGTCAACTCGTGTCCAGTAACCAGGAGAGAGGCAAGCGTTTGAATCGAAGCCAACATCCAGCCAGCAATCAATCCAGCGGTGGTCTCGCACGATGAGCCATCCTTAAGGGACGAAGGGACTCAACCCGTGGTCCTTTCTTTCGTTCATTTTTCTTTAGTACAGCGACACCCTTCTTTTCTTCTTCCTTCATGCTTTGCCCTTACTTCCTTGCGAACCATACCTCACCCACCCGTCCTGGAGTGTTTGACATGGAAAAAATGGTAATAAAACAAAACGGTTGCCTCCGTGCGCAGCTACGCACACACACACCTACCGTTTTGGGCCCGTTTGCACCGAAACCGGAGGACCACCTTTGCTGTTCTCCTCTCCATTCTTCGCGTGCCATCCCCTCCGCTGCAGGAATGTTGCCCTGTTCGCTCCTTTTTATGAGGTGAACCGTAAGTTCAAAGTCGCTCTCTAAAAGTAATCAACTACAATCTCTTCAGTTTTGCTGCCGCGCGTCTTTCTTGCACGCTACATATTCTTCACCTTCACACACCCGTACACAACGATACGTGGGAATATGGCTAGTTTGGGAAGTGTGTGAATTATGCTTCTGGCTTGGTAAGCTTTTTCGGTTTCTTAGCTTACTATGCGTAAGTTTTGAGTGATGCAAACGATGATTCACTAAATCACACTTCTTTAACAGACCTGGCGTAGCGAGTGAAAAACAGTGCATGAGGGAGGGAAATAGATGACGATATTTATATGTATACCGAACATCGATTTATATCACGATTCATTTGGTTGAAACAATGACTTATTCTTGTTAATTTAGTTATTACTGAAGAATAAATCTTGTCAATTACGTACCAAAATTTTGGTACGTAATAGTTGGAATGAGAGCCCCACAATAGCATTGCATCTACTTGACATTTTAAGTACAAACTGAACTGAACCAATCATATGCATATGTTTCGAAAGTCCCCTTCATTTTATCGCACCAATATTATCACTCGTTTCCCTGCACCCCACTATTCCGAGACGTAAGGTGACAGACGCATCGTTTCATGGCGAGACTCGCGCGCGAAAGATTTGTGCGCACGGTTAAGCGACGAACCCGCGTCGTACGTCCTGATTCAGTGTAGCAGATTTGCTCTATCTCTCTCCCTGTGCCTCTCTCTCTTACCTTATTTCTTTATTTGTACATTTTGTGCCCTCACTACTTACAGACAGTGCGGTGTCCAGTTACATATTATGTGAAGTTTTTTTTTATACTAGTTCGTTGGTTTGGCTGCCTTGGTTTTTGCCCCCAAAAACCAGGCGCAAAATGAAATCAATCACGAACGCCATTGCGGTGTGTAAGAGAACAGTTTGTCTCTGGCAGGCGAGGGTAGCGATTGCTGGTCGAGTGTGATACAGAGATGATCAAAATGGTTGCCGTCTGTGGTTTTCCCCCTTTAGCTCTACTTTTGCGTAATTTTTGGCGCAACTTTTTGGTATTACCCTTCCCAGGTACACTGCACGAGACAGAGAGAAAGGAGTGTTCACAATCCACATTTGAGGGAGGGCGAGTGTGTGTGTGTGTGTGCTTGCCAAGTGTAAGCGATCATTCCTGTTGTAGTTTACGTCGACAAATTCAAAACGTGCCAAACGAAAACAAAAAGGGTAAAGAACACCGGGAACGACCTATATGGAACACATTCCGGCTCATTTCCCGTCTGTGATTACTTCTGGAACACCTAAAACGGGTAAAGACTTTAACCCACTCGGGAGGAACTCGGCATTCCTCGACGTTTCTTCGTCTCCACGTTCTAGACAATTGCAGCCCCAATCATTTTCCCTCATCTTCTGTTAGAATCTCAATGTGTGGAGCTCTTAGCTTTCTTGACCAACAAATAAACTCTCAAAACGTCCTACACCCCGGCAAGCGAAGGCAGAGGTAGGGGTAGAAAGTGAGATTTTGGTTTGTTTTCTTGCAGCGAGACTTCGGGCAGTAAGCAAGGAACCTTGTGCAACCGTGAATAACCGAACGAAGCAAAGCAACCAACTGACGTCAAAGTGTTGATGGCAGAAATTGGATGGGGTGGTGGGGGGATGGATCCCGGTGCGGTTAGGGAACGCAGAAACGAACTTATAGGAGAAAAAAGAAAACAACAACAATCACAACAACGGCCAACACACATTTGAGACCTCCAACAGGCACACATACAGGACATTCCTTTGGTTGTACGATTCATCACAACATTGTCACCATGTTGTGCCTGCGGCAGCCTCCAACGATCTGGGTCTGCAGCCGAAAACCGCTCACCAAAATCGTAGCGGCCCACCCAAAACAAACGGCATCAGCAAACCGATGCCGGTCGCATTGGTCTCCTGGTGTCGAGTCCCTTTCTGGGGTCTGCGATAGATTGGAATGTGGAGATTTCCAGTGTTCTTTCCATGCCGTTTTTCATTTTTTACTTGCTTTTTTTGCATCCGTCCCTTTGATTATGTTCGATTTGTCCGTTCCTTTGTTATTTTATGTCAACGGGTATCGCCCTTTACTCACAGTGTGTATATGTGTTTTTTGTTCATTCTTTTGGCGCGAGTTCTTCGCAAACATCCTACTCCAAGGGATGCTTGTCAGCCGAATGTCACCCAGCAAATGCCGCACGAATCCTCAATGTACGATTGTGCATCGATAGCGACGAGCGCTTATGGGTTTTTCCTTATCCTGTTCATTGTTTGGTTTTCATAGCATGCATAAGCAGTGCGCACACTGTCGGGTCCGTGTTGGATCATCATGTACAGAAGCGCAAAGGTACAGGATTGCAGTAGATGTTTACCCTATGCTCATTCGGTCGCAAGACTGGGTGGCTAAAGGATGACAATCAGAGTAGTCAATTTCTGTTAGTTCATGTACTCGATGATTTAACTAAATATTGTCGAGAAGAGGCTAGGATAAACTAAGCTTAGATAACCTTTTGTCAATGTTTAGATTTGTAGGCAATTTAAACCGGCAGTAGCCGCTCATAAGCAGTGTGAGTTACCTGATGCTAGTACAACGACTGGAATTAAAGAATACCACTCGTTTAGTCATATGTTCCCGCTGGCTTAAGGTGAATTTTATTTGCAAGCTCATCCATTGTTAATTAAACAATGTAAAAAATACTCCGACAATTCTGAACTCAAAGGCGGATTTACACATCTAGGAGCTCTAAGCGAATTAAATTGTTCTCATTTGTTATGAATATCTTATTGCAAATAACAAATACATAATCCTGCATTCGTTAAAGATTAATTTTCTTCTGTCATTTTATATGGCAATTTTAATATTATTTTAGTAGTATCTATAGTCTTCGTATAATCAGGGCAACATATTTTACATAGGTTGTCCATCATCTGTGTTTCCGTTACCAATTTGACCACTGTAACAACCTGACAATTCTGGTACTCTTAAGAGGCATATTTGCAAAGCCCAATAAACCGACCCCCCCCCTCCCCGGCCGCATAAAAAATCCGTCTCTGCCTGAAGTATGTACGTATACGATGAGGAGATCTATAGAAGTAACATAGTGTTAGCTTTTTAACACACAAGGGTAATCTCATAAGCAGTAGCTACATCGCTAACGTCTGAAGAATTTCGATTACTAACCCTTCCACTATAGGGGAACGACATGAAAGATTATGTTTTGCGTAAATTAAAACTGGGAATTAGGCTTTTAATTTATTCTTTATCTACTCCCCATATTAAGATATTAAGCCTTACTCTATTAGTAGTTTTGCTAATATTTGCTGTTGAAGTTGGTGATTTTGGTGTCAAGTTGGTAGATTATGCGTTCCGCAGTATATCCATGCCATTCAGTTGGGATGTGGCGACAGTGATATCAACGCCACGGAAACTGCATAGTGGTGGGGCTGGATGTTTGCAATAAAAAGGTGTGGATGAGCTGGGCGTTACCGATCCGAGGTCGTGATAGCACTCTCTGGTCTTGGTGTGATGGATGATCTCTGCATGGTGATGTTGTGGTATTGATGGATTTCAGGAAAGAGCGGCCGCTGCGTTGGCTAATCTATCTTTTATTTTGTTTCCTTTAATTCCTTGTTACCAGAATTCCGGCAGAAGATGACTTGGGGTGAATATGGTATGTTGCTAAGCTGTTGAATGTTTCGATCACGGGTGGTTCTAGATTCAAATGCCTGAGGAACACTTGTAATGTCAATGAAGATCACGTTGGGTTTATCTCTGCGTAGACCTTCGTCAGCTGCGATAACTAAGACTATTGCTTCTGCAGTGAAAATTGATCTATGGCTTTATAGATCTTATGATCTTGGGAACTTCTGTGATATCTGTTCACCAAGTAGATAACTATAAAGTGATTCATTTGTTTTATACTCTTATAGTGTTATCTTAATTAGGATATACGATACATAAAATATGTGAGGAGCTATTGAGGCATCCTTGCCAAGATGTGTCCTACTAGTTTAGAAGCTTAATCGTAAGAAAATTAAGCTCCCACTGAAAATCACTTGGATAATATTACTCATAGCGACATTTTGTACAAAGATCTTAAAAATAGCATAATGTCAAATTTCCATACGGTCTTTACAAAGATATTTTGTTCGAACATATCTGAATAACGCATCAACTCCCGTGGAAGGAAGGACCAAACGTCTCTGTTTTAAACTGCAAAAAAAAGGTCGTGAACATCAAAGCAAGAACGTCACATGGAAAAATTTAATCGAACGGACGAAACACAACATTCCACCGCTCACAAAACCGTGTGTGCGTCTTATGTGTCTCTTTATGCGCTATGCGCACAGTGTAAAGCGTCCTTTCAACAAGCCAGTAAAGGGCTTCGGTGCGATACCGCAAGGACTCCCGCTGTTACTTGTGCCACTTCCACAACGCATCTTCCTGTCCGGCCAACCGGCCAGGCTGCGGCTTCTATATGCCGGGTATATATTTTGCGCTAATATTTACTTTCCCCTCCACAACTCAAACCTACCCTTAACTTCTCACCAAAAATCAGCAATAAATCACAGCGTGAAGCCAATATTTGAAAATTATAATACGTCCACAAGGAGGACCCCACTTTTCCCCACCCATATCGGGCATATTTGTCGCTACATCTTCGGAGTAGGTTTTGCTGTCGATATATTAAAAAAAAACCCGATTGAATGTTGACACTCTCTCTCTCCCTTTCTCTCTCTTTCACTCTCTCTTTTTCTCTCTCTCTCTCTCTCTCACACACACACTACCTCCCTTTCTCTATCTCTCTGTCTCCCTCTCTCGCTATCTCTCTTTTTTTACTCTCTCTCTCTCTCTCTGCCTCTCATACACACGCTCGTTATTCCCCTTTCTTCTTGCAATCCCGGCAAATATTGACATAAAAGAAAACACCTTTTTTCCTTTCCGTTTTTTCTTCTTCCTTCGCGTTATTTTTTTCCTAGCGTTGTTGTTTGGTGCCTCCAACAACTAAACATATTAGTTCCATTGGTTTTTCGGGTTTTCAATGCAAGCGTTTCCCCCTTCAGCCCACTTGGCCGTGTGCCTCTTTGCTTGATTCATTTGTTTTCGACAAACTGGCTCAGCACCCACCGTGACCGATTTGTGTGTGTGTAGTGTTTGCCCTTTTGCACTTATATTCGCTCGTTATCTGTTTCTGTTTTCTGTTCAATTTTCTTCACTTTCCTTCAGCGTCTTTGTTTCTTTTTCTTTTCATATTCTTCTTTTGTTTCTTTTTTACATTTTTGTTCCCCTTGTTGTCGCTGCCGTTGTTTTACTTGATGATTCTTTGTTTTCCTGTCTCGTCAGGGGGGCCACCCCGGCTGCTGATTGTAGCATTTCCATCTTTTTTTTTTTGTTCTGTCCTATTCAATCTCTTACTTGTGCCATAATTTTCTTGTCACGTTGGCGGCCTTCTCAATTTAGATTTTGTAGCTTCTTGTTGCTTTTTGCTTTCCTAGCTTTGCCACCTACAGCTACACCTACCTGCAAAAACCAGGACTGTGTGAGGGCCTCGTGAGTGGTTGATCACTTCATTGCCCTCTGTGCGTCGGCAATACTAGGGGGAGTTTTCGGTTTGTTTTTTGTTCCTTTATTACCGACACCTTCACACAACCCTCTAGCTGCTTGCAGTATGAAATAATTCGGGCAGTGATGAGTCGTGAAAGGAGGCTGTTATTATACTATTAACTCGCAGTCTGCTGGCTTGTCTCCGTGGTAGAGCCGTCGGATGCACGACGCGCTTCCTAATCGAAATTGGAGGTCACTATGTTCAAATCTCCAATTGGTTATCGGATGTATGGGGATCGAGAGAGATCTCGTTTTCTCCCATCCAACAGCAAAACTCTTCGCACTCGATCCTATTGTAGTTAAGAAAGCCAGGAAAAAGTTGTGTTATGGTTAGGCAAATGATTTCCATACAAACAATCACTCGGGTTTCAACAATTGACAGATATTTAAAAAAGTTTTACATACTCTGTTTATGGATGTACGATCGTGCAAGATGCGAAAGATTGTACAAAGTTGCACTTTCAAGAGCTAGGCCAAGCAGTACTCAACACGGTAGAAAATCGGCTGTCTTTGATCCTGACCTCCTGTGGATCATCACGGAGCATCGCAGCTAAAGGGGTAGAGCTTAAGGTGCGAAGCTCACTGGCAATCCCTTCTCCTATTTTAGCCAGCTCATCCCACGCTTATGCTGCCGTTAATCTTTTTCCCTTTCTCACAGCTACTTTCCTGCCAGGATTTCTTCGAGTTACACCTCCGGCAGTTACGATGTACAGGGTGTGCTACCAGTCGGTCACCTGCCCACCTCGAAGGGAAGACGTTCGGTTCAGGAAAATATAACATACGGACAAAAACAATGAATCTGCTACTACTGGTATTGTTGGTGCTGTTGATGTATAGTATTGTTTCATGTTTGTCGACGATTCGATTTTGCACATCTACCATGCACACAAATATATCTAGAACGCACTAGAAGCTTAAAATCCCCTGAGCACGGCTACCGATCCTAGTGCCCCAGCAAACCCAACCCTGTTTGTTTATTTTATGGTTTGTTTGTTTCGGGATTTAAGATAAAATTAGAGCGTGCCAGAGCGCGCACGAAGTACTCTTCCTTTGGCTGGCACGCTACACATCATTCGGCCTTGGAACCTGGGAAGTCAAAGGTTTTGGAATGGAAGGAAACAACAAGCGAGGAAAATAGTCAACAGAGTGCAAGTCCCCAAATATCAAACCGAAAATCTAATACCAGGTTTATGGTAGCACAGTTTTTACCCTACACCCTTTGCTGGTATCACATCAGTAACATCCAATAATTTTTAGTTGTAACCCCCTATTTACTCTAATGTCTGTGTGTTTTTTTTTTTTAAATCTTGGAGCAGCACGCCGTGTCCACATTGTCCCAAAATGTGCCAAATTCAACTCTTCGATTTTCACTCAAAACATATCTTGGAACAACTGGGTATTCCCCGTTTTATTCAATTGCACAGCTGGCTGATATGTGACTTAGTTAAACATGTTGGGTGCCTATTTTGGACCACAAAAACCCGAAATGTGCTTCCCATCTTCCAACAGTGCACAACATTGTAGTGAACAGTAATGCTATTACGCTAAGCTGACCGAGCCGTGCACGCTTCGATAACGGTAGCGATAAGAAGGGAAGTTATATTTGATAAAGCATCAACCAACCTACCGCTTTCTAACCCATGTCCAACTAGCCTGTACCGTAGGTTTAAACGTTTGCTTGAGAGGATAGTCTCCAGGAGTAGGATAAAAAATATAAATAAAAATATAAGCGCTTAAATATGAATTGCTTCAACTGTGTTTTTTAGCAGTTAATCTATGCATTAAATTAGTTATATAAAAATAATAAATACAAGCTTGTAAATACGGATAGGATTTAACATCAAGTCTAAGGACTATTCTAAAAAGTGTCCTATACGTTAGTGAATGTTTGTAGTTCTTCTGTACATCTGCATCTGTGTCCCGTAGCTCAAACACATCTGCACTTTTATAAGAGAACATCTCTCGAGGCCTTATTTGATCTGGTACTACATTTGGAGTGAACTAATGATTTAGTGAGTAAACTTCTATTTGAGATGGATTTCTGCATACCATGAATGATCTTGTTTTATATAGTTATGCGGAAGTACACTCACAAAAACTATGGTACCCCCCTATACGACCCAGGTGATTCCTAGAGTGCAGTTTTCGGGTTATCAGTGAGAACTCGAGCTTGGCATGGGATGAAAATCTAATGATCTTCGGTTATGATGAGATTTTTAGCTGGTCAAACATCCGCTCACACAGACACCAGAACACAATGGTTGCGGCTGAGAGTTTTTTTTTTACTTGGAGTAACGTCCTACGCGGACATGTCCGACCCCTGTGAGATTCGAACGATTCCGACATCAAGTTTGACACTCTCACCTTGCATTGCATCCCGTTTATGGTGGCCTCTAACAGCCGGATCAACTTCCTAGGGAAGTGGTACCGCTGATGTTCCATAGCTCATTCCTCTCTGTGGTGTCGTAGGCTGCCTTGAAGTCGATGGATAGGCGGTGGATAGGGATCTGGCACTCTCAGCACTTTTGGAGGATCTGCCATAGACTAAAAATTTGGTCGGTGGAGGATTTGCCCCCAACAGACCCAGCTTGGTAGCTGCCTACGAAATTTGTAGGAAGGGGAGCAAGTCTGCAGAACAGGATCTAGGACAGGATCTTGTAGGCGGCATTAAGGACTGTGAGCATTCCAACTCATCGCCGTTTTGGTAGACTGTGTTAAGGACACCCAGCTTCTTCTCCTCCGGTAGTTCTCCCAGATTTTCACGATCAGCTGAAGTATTTCGACGGTAAAGCTCTCCATCATCTTGAAGAGCTCGGTCGCCAGCCCATCGATACCATCAGACCTATTACTCTTACAGGGTTTACCAAGTCACTTTGCGATGTGAGCTGCACAATTCATCTCACTTGAGACGTTTTTCTGTTTTGACGTGCTACTTCATTTGGCCCAAAATAATGTTCTATTCTGCCGCATTCATTTTCATCCATTATATGAAGTCTTTTCACAGGGGATGTTAGCTGAAGCCGTCCGCGATGTTTACATTTTTTTCAAAATTAAATTGTTGGAGTTTTAGCGCTGATTTGTGATACAATTACGTTGTTTAACAAAGAATAGAAGTTTATCTAAATAAAATAAATCTCTGGGCGGTCCCTTGGTACTGCCGTCAACTCGTCCTATTCAATAACATGCCCGTCGTGGATTCAATTCTTATATGGACCGTTCGCCTCTAGCAATGACTTGACTATCCGAATGCATGGTACTGAATAAGTCTCGGAAGCCTATGTAAGCCGGCATGTCCGCGTAGGTTACGCCAAACAGCAAAAGAATAATTCCCCTGTACGTCACAGCCAACTGTCTGATTGCAGTTTTTGGAACGCGAATTCTACGGAAGAATACTATTTTTAGACCCCACCAGTGCAAAATCGGAGCGTGCCATACGTCACCAACTGAATATGGCCAGCAGAGTAAATATTATACCGAACCGGTATGTATGCATTCGTTACACAACGCAGCGAGCAATGACGTAGTCGATCGTTCGCCGCACAGGGCGTTACGCTATAGCGAGGGCCCGACCGTGTGACGTTTTTAGTATGAGGCGGCCGACTACAAACCGAACCGTCACCACCTGCCCCAGAGCGCACCGCGTCTGCTGTAATCGCGTGCATTTGTTTATCTGCCGTCGTGTAAAACCCGCGAACCCTCTCTCGCACTCATCTCCTCTTGCTCTCTCCCTCGCTCTACAATCTCTATCGAGTCCGATGCTCTCTCGCTCTCTGCCCGCGCTCTGTGCTTTACATGTTCCCAGATCTGAAACGGCTGGTATTACCAGGATGATTAAAATGCTCGGAAAAGTTTAAGTTGAATCGATTAGCTCATATCTGAACCGCACACGTGCGCCGAGACGCCCCGGTAGTGAAAGAGTCAGATGAACTAACGAGAAACTACAGCAAGAGAGATTGGAGATGAGAGTCTTGCTAGAAGCAAGAACCAAACGTGCTCAATATATTGGCACGCTAAATTTAGCGCAACACACTAATCGGAGCCGGCCGCTCCAAGTGTGACTGGAAGAGAGAGAGAGAGGGAGAAAGAGAGAGAGAGAGAGAGAGAGAGAGAGAGAGATACCGGCGACGTCAAAGTTATCTGCTGTAATGTTTACACGCGGCTCGGTACTCATGCCCCGACTTCACCCGCTCGGTTCCCGCGTCTTGCTCCCACCGCGGCAAAACCGACTATCTATGACGCTTGCGATGCGCCGCATCACCAACTTATCGAGGAAAGCCCCCGGACGCACCGGACGAGTCGGCTCAAAAGAGCGAAAGAGATAGAGTGTGAGAGATGCTATTTATGCGATCACTGGAACTGTGGTTGCTTGGGTTATTAATAATGTCCAGTTGCTGGTTCCGGAAAAAAAGCGAAGAGCTATTACCGGTCGATCACCGTGACGTAATGAATGAGCGTCTTATCGGCCAAGCTGTTCCACCAGCCGTGCCGTGTTCTAATTCCGGAGACTCACTTCCGTTACACGGGAGCTCCCATGACGCAATTTATGATGGTACCGAACGAGGTTGTACACAACGTTCTACTGGCGGCATGTGGGCGATAAAAGTGAAACCATCGCTCGAGGGGGTGTAGATGGAGAAGTTCGTTGGCGCCAAACGCGTGGCGAGCACGTGGTTCGCCAATTTTTAGTAAATCTTTGTCGGGAAGCTATTGAGACCCACACAGACCGGTAGAAATCTTGTAATCCAGCTGCTGCAGAGTCGATCGATGCCAAACGCCCTTCGAAACGGTCCGTTTACGACCGCCTCTACCGCCGGTCGGGGGGTTGCGATGTTGCACACGTTTTGTCTGTTTGTGTTGCTTATTATGTATTTGCTGTTACACTGTTCAATGGGAGAAAACACAACAGGCGAGCGCGTTTGGTGTGGGATGGGGAGAATAAAGTTTACAAGCTAACAAAGTGGGTGGAACAGATTACCATCTTGAGAGCGAAAAAAAAAGTGCAAATCACGCTCATGCGTCCACAGCAAAGCACATACAGCACACGGTGGTGTGAGACGTGCTAGAATTCACGCGGATCTCGGGCCGGGCTTTCCCCAGAGCGGTTGCACTGTACGAGGGTACCGAGCAGGGAGGGGGGTACCGGGGCTTCCGGTCCAGCCGGGTTCCGGTCCCGGAGATTGTGTAACTTTCGCCAATCAATTCTGCCGGCTCATCATCGGCGTATTAATAGACAATCCGATGCAAAGCTGGCGCGTGTGACATTGACCGAAAGCTTACCATTTGTTGTTGTTATTTTTATTTGGTTTTGCCTCACCCGTGTTTGCTGACACTACCGAGCAAGCCCTTCCCCGTACTGGACAGCATTCGTGCCTCACTACTGCCCGCTAATGACACGGGCTGCAACATCCGCCGTTAATTGGTGAATCATTGGAGCTGAGCGCGCGCGCGCGCGCGGTGAATCAACTCTTTGGCCGACGAAAACCGATCGCCTCCGAGCGTTGGGGGTGAAGGGTGGTGAGGGTGGTTAGAAATTCTGACGCAGTCAATATTTCGCCGAGAATTGCCCGCCCGTACCGCGCAGTGCCCGGCGCGAAAGTAATTTGCATGCATCCATCTCACTCCACGCGCCGGTTAGTACAGTATTCGCGCTTTCGCTCGGTGGGTGGGTTTCATTTCGCACACCACCGTTTGTGTGTGTGTGTGTGTGTGTGTGTGTGAATCATTTCACACAGCTTCAGCATCCCGCTGTGTGTCACCGCAGTGCTTGATCGGTAAACTTCCGCTGGCAGAATCCACTTTTCCGGCCGGGCGGACCGGATGGTGAGCTAAACGAGGTTGCTTCGCACAAACAGTGACCGATATCCGGTGCACCGGTACGTAATGGGTAATCATTTCGCACTCATCATGTGGCGCTGCACCATGTTAGCCGACGACAGAAGCTTGATTTTGTTTGAGTGGATGGGCAATTTGGGGTCTTTGTTTTTGTCGTTTTTTTTTTTGGGAGAGAGAAAGATGCCGAAGACGAATTGATGCTGCGGTGGGGCTGCTCGCTGAGGAGGGAGAGGGCCGTGGAATGTGTGGGATTGTGGCGCGATGGAAGTCGTGCATTTCCGTGGGGCGTATTTTGGGTCACTCCGGACGAACTCGCCAACACTCACATGCAATCGGCCGGCGAGAATGGGGTAGGGATTGGAAAAGGGGGTGAGGGTGGGGGCAGATGATTTTCGTGACTATATGATTTTTCCCCGGCTTCAATCACATACCAGCCACGAAATGGGAGTCGGCATAAGTGCGGGGACGGTCTGGATGGCGCTGGTTGCATCTGAGAAACAGAAAGCGTTCAAGTGGTCGTCTGCTTCAAGGATAAACCCTTGAAGGGACATTTGGAATACTAGCACGAGGCAAGTGTGTGCATTGTTCGCCCATGTTGATGGTAAAATGAATTCTAGGATCAAGGGAGCATTAAACAATAACATTAAACAACATTAAAAAAATCAAATGACAAGATCCTAGAATGAACTTTATTTCATCGTCGACTGCCAGAATTTAAACAATTTTAAACTAGCTGCTCTAAACTTGAATTATCATCGAAAAACAACAAGTTGCAAACTATATGGAGGATTGATATTCTCAAAATCCGGCGGGAATATGATGGCAAGATTTTTTGAAGCTTCGAAAGCATAAGATGAGTACCGTAGATTCACAGCAGCGCTAAGATAAAATGGCTCTGATTGTGATAAAGCGCTTCTGAAAATATTTTTTGTATAGTTTTTTTCGCATTTTCGCAACAACTAGCTTCTGTTTAACTGTTTCTAGCTATACTTAAGCCGTTTGTATTAAAAATCTCTTTGATGTCAGATATAATAAATTATTTTTGAGTTACAGAGTTTTTGAGCAGAACCAGCCTCCACGCGTAAATAATTCCGCAAATGACTCACTGCCCAAATTACTTAGTTTTCAGCACTGTGGACGGTCTAAATATAGTTTACGGACTGCGTCGAGTCATCGGATTTTGACTTCCTTGGTACACTACAGATAGTGCCGTACAGGTTCTGTAACTATATAACTACACAGCAAGTTACATAACTGGCCATTGGAGAGACTCCTTCATTATCCTACAACACCACATACCGAGCCAAAAATCCTACTGAGCTTCTTCCTATAGCAGAGTTCCTAAGAGTGTTTCATTAGATTTGGACTGTGTCCATATCTCAGAGACGTGTGTACTAGTGCTGTGCTCTCTGGAGCGCACCCACGACTCTGAACCGACTCCGACTACTGTTAGTCTGACTCCATCGCCCGGATATGGAGTCATTCGAAGTCATCCGGAGTCATTAGGAGTCGTCCAGAGTTGTCAGAATTCATTCGGAGTCGGCCGGTGTCGTCCGGAGTAGGGGCCGTCCATCAGGAAGAAAGGCCTGGTTAAGAGGTACACGCGCAAAATTAAAGACTAAAAAAACACCACAAAACATAACTCAGGCCGTCTCCGGCCGACAACGGGCGGCCCCTTCTCCAGACGACTCGGGACGAATCTGGACTCCTGACAACTCCGGACGACTCCTCACGACTCCTCACAACTGGGTGGAACTAACTTCCAGAATCGGTTCCGCAATTGCCGGAGTCTAATCGTTGTCGACTCTGGATTTTTGGTAGACTTTGCCCATCACCAGTGTGTACTATAATGGTACTATGCTATAGGTATTGGCGATAGGTGCTTTGCGGTAAGCTAGCATCCTCAGGCTATAGTATATCTGGTTGACAGCCAATATACTCAGCGTGCAACTCAGCGTGCCTGTTGTTGTCGGTTTTAACCTTTAACCCGAGAGAGATGAATTCGTTAATGACCTTAAAAGTACATACACTTTTTCGCACGTCATCCTTAAAAATAAAATTTCGAAGAATCGAATTTAGAAGAAACAAAGCAGAACGCGAACTAATTTCCTGGTCTGAGACTGCAACTGAAGAGACAGTCTTCAATCGTTTCACCCATCGAGGCATAAGCGACTTTACTAGCCAGGGGGCCCGCCGATCCCAGCCGCATCTAAGGGTTGACGGGGCAGCGAACGGCACAAAAATGAGCAGACCCGGACCCCACGAAACGGCCCCGACACACAAGCTGATAGGCTCCCGAATGTGGCAGAAAATCGCTCGCAGCTAGATTCCCACCAGCAGATTCGTACGCTCCCATCTGCACGAACCAAGCGCACTATCACGTGACGGTGAAGGGAGTGATGGGGGTGGGGAGGCGGGAAAGGTGCGCACAGTATCAGTCAGGCGGTGGAGTCAGTAACACCAATCGTTAAGTTATGGCATCTGTTGTTACCTTGCCCGGCGTGCTTTTGCTGGGGTATGTTGTTGTTATTTTTGCTTTGTTGTTTCCTGCCCCTGTGCAGGCCGCGTCATTGTGTGTGCATCCCTCGTACATACACATACACCCCGGGCCGGGGGCAAAGGGAAAGGGAAGCGGGCGGGAAAAGTGCTGCAAGCGTGCTGCAGCCAATAGGTCGTGGTCGTTTCGGACGCCGCAGATTGATCGATCGCCTTCTCAATCGCGAATCAGTAATTTTCGCATCAGCTCGTAAATCAGTTCCTCAATGATGCAAATTCCCTTTCGCGCCAGGGATGAGGATCGCCAGCACGCAGACAGCGCGCCGAAGGATGCCCTTTTTCGGGCACAATTCTTCCCGCGCATCGCACGTGGGATTGGAGCAGCTCGTGGGTTTTGCGTGCGCGGTACGCGCAAAACGGTGACGTAGCAGGGCGAAGGTGTGCGAGACAGAAAGATAAAGAGTATAGGTGAGAGCGATGGAGAGAGAGAGAGAGAGAGAGAGAGAGAGAGAGAGAGAGAGCGAATGGAACGCGTATGAGCAAAGCTGCCCGAAACTAGCGCGCGAGTCAGCAGCATCGCATCATGGGTTTACCGAGACTACGACCCATTCAAAATTGGCGTCCGGCTTCGCGCCCCGGCGCCCCATGAATCATGCCGAGAAAACACCAAACGGTGTGTGCCGTCATCATCACTCTCGCGAGCAGCTTCCCTCTACACGCCACCTACCTTTCGCAGAATCACACCCACCCCCTCCACCATCACCGTGAGTAAAGTGCCAGGGGGTAGGATGGCGAGGGGGTGGGAGAGAGCGTAGTGGACTATAGTTTTCACCGACCTTCTCATGCGACGCGCGCGCTCTCCGGCGCGATTGCTTTGGGTCAGCCACCATAAACCTCTCCGCAACCCCCTCCCCCCTCCCAACCATCGAAACAAAAGCTGCAACCACTCCAACCATGCAGCGGGGGGGGGGGGGGTTCGTCGCCACCGGTCTTCTGTGATTCACACACTGAGGAAGTTGCTATGAGTAATTCGATCTGCCCCATGGTCGGCGCGGGCAGAGCGTGTTTTCAAACTACTAAATTCGCCTGACCGGAAAGAGCTACAGAGCGCCGGTACGAGGAAGCGCAAAAAGCACACACTAGCGAAAGTAGCGGAAGGCCGGTCGACACCGGCCGTCGAGCGAACACACACACGTTCCAAAGGTCGTTCCGGCGAGTCATCTGCAGAACATGTACGCCCCAGCTGGCACGGGGGTGAACCACACGGTTGTGGGAGAGTTTGCCCGCCAGCTAGGTGAATGAATCAACCCACCCGGAGGCCGCATACGGGCCCCAACGTACGTACGATGCAACAGGTTGTGCTGCTTTCGTTGCGGAGCGGAGCCCCAAAAACGGCCGGGCTGGCACAAGCGACATTTTTCCAACTCCGCAAGTCTGGCTGGCAATGGTGCTGCAGTGTGCTGGCACTGTTTCAATCTCCTATTTTTGCTGCCAGCCAACGTCCCGGTCAGCTTCCAGCCCGTAGCGAGCTGGTCATGTGACTTCGTGACCTTTCAAACGTGCGTGTGTGCTTTACGTAACAGGCACGGAGCGCCTTCGTACACCCAAAAGGGAAGCGATTGATGTCCGAGGTGTCGTTGGCTTGTCCTGCAACGAATATCAGCATAAATCTTGGAAAAATTGCCCACATAAACTCGTCGCCATGGCCCTCCAATCTTCCAAGTGGTACGAAAAGAGTCTTTAGTTTGATCTTTAGGAAGCTTTAGAATGTGTGATGTACCAACTGTGAAATGTAGGGATGTCTGAAGTAGCTCTAGCTGAATTCTACAAAATAGAGCTTAGCACAATGATCCAAGCCTCCACAAGTTTCAATCTGACTGAGGGCATAAGAACATTAAGGCCCTATATCATTGAGGAATTTGGAACGGAATTGGTACATCGAACGGCGTTTGACAGCTTTTACCTTGCCAGGAAAAATGAGTTGGTCCTGGTCAATGTAGATTCTGTCAAGAAGGAGAATTCCACCGTCAAGGTGTAAAACAGTGGTTTTTGGAAAGAAACACATACAACAGATCTGAAAGTGTCTTCGTAAAACAACTCCTACGGCAACACATATTATTTTAAATAGAAAGATAGAAATAGATGTTATTACATTAGCGAAGTGGATTGTTCTGTCAAATCGAATCAACGACAGATGAACTCCAGAATTATTCCTGTAATGTAATAGGGCCTTTAGACATCCGGCCCGGATGTAGCAGCTCTCAAATAAAGTGCTCTATGCCATGCGCTCTAATTTTGTGCTAGTGGGGAAAGTGAGGCTGCGCAACCTCCTCCAATGAAGTCCTGCGAGTCCGGACGAGATCCGGCGGAAGACATTAGACCATTAGGCATCTGATCAAGCGCTTTGGTTTTGTCACCGAAGAGGAGCACATAGAGCGTTGTACGGAGACTGCAATCGCATATTTGCATCCTGCCGGAACTGACGCACGCTCGGTGAGTAAGTAATTCTGGCGTCAAAGCCCCTATGACACACACACACACAATGCAATAGTACAATAGCAAAACGTCACGAAAGTATTTTTCCACTCGCCCATGTCTAATAACAGTATTTGCCGGTGTGCTCTGGGCCCGCAGAGCAGCTTCGGGCGGAACTATTTCCGAGGATCGCATTGCCGGAGAATCCCCACGCCATTCATTATCGAAGCCTGATTGATAAATTTAATAAAGTAAGAAAAAAAGAAGCCGCTCCGAATGCCCCACAACAAGCGATCCCAGAAATCCAGAATCAACGAGGGAGGTGGCTGAGGAGCCACTCAGTTTTGGCGGTAACTTCCCGCGCAGGCGTGAAAAGCAGGCGGGCCAGCAGGCGCGAATCGACGCGATCAAACAACGCGCGGACCACGGTGAGCCGGTACCGTTTACGAATGAGGTGCGGGGTGGGGTTGTGGAGGACGCGTCCACCGCACGGCCTAGGACGTCACGATGACGTCGGGCGGGCCGGTGACGCCACGGACGGACCCGCCGCACGGTGACGATCGACCCGACGACGACGCATCGTCTATCGGCAAGCATGAGAAAGCGCGTCCGGTTTTGCGGAAGCGTCCGGTACAGAGCGAGACGGCACAGTCACGGACCGCGCCTAAGGGGTGGGAGCGAGCGAAAGCCCTGTACTGGTGCGCGCACACTCACCCGGCCGCCGGACCGAGACGGAATCACTGTGCTGCTGCCCCGTACGGCCAGTGCCGGAGCGGACACGAGCGAGCGAGCGAGCCGGCGCGCGAATGGACGCTGCGGTGCGAGCGAGACAGTAGCGATATCCATGAGAGAGGCAGCAGCAGCAGCAGCAGCAGCAGCAGCGAGCAAAAAAGGGACCCGGAGAACCCCCGAGGGAAGCGGTGAAACGGGCACGGTCCATCAAGGGGCAGGTACCCCGGAGCTGTTCTGTTTTCAAAATATAAACTTTTCGAGTCAGTCGAATTCTGAACGCCGTCCGAGGACGATCGCAATCCCACGAAATCGGTGAGAGTGCGTCTGTGTCATACATCTATCGGTATCGATACATATCGGAAAAGGGTTTTTGTTGTGTTGTTGTTGGTGGTATCGATACTAAATTCTTTAACACCAAGTGTCGGACGGATAACTTCACGCAATTCCGGGTCGTGCAGCATTTTCGCACCCAGAGATACCGGACTCAGTGGTTTTGATCTGTGTGTTACTACGTCGGTTTCGCAACCGAAAGCCTCTCGGTTCCAAAAGGACTTCTGGCGACGGCCGGATCCGCTGCTTTAGGATCCTGTCCCTCAGTCTTTCTGAGGAGTTCGCAGATGTAGCCATAGACATCCGAACCACATCCGAATCGAAGTGCATCCCAGTGGTAGATCGTTGGTAGTGGAAGTGTGTTCCGTGTGGTCGTCCCTGATCGTCCCCCAGTGGTGCAGTGGCGAGCTCCCAAAAAAAAAACGGTGCATCTCGGTCCTTGTGATCCTCGGCGGATCCTCGCGTGGACCTAAGTGATTGCTGAGCGTTGTGCAGTGGAATTGTTTGTGGCGTGTTGTGACCCGAACGTTGTGTTTCCGAAGTGAGTGCCTGTGTCCCTTCGTGTTCGTGAGATTTTGTTTCTGTTTCTTCCGTGCCAACAAACACCAACCCAATCCACCAAAAAAAAAAAACAAAACAAAAATCGCACAAGCGAGAGCCCTATCCTATCAGCCATTACCGGATGCCAACGCAAAACGAACGAAACAGCCCCACATCCCTCACAATGCAGCCGACGAGGGCAGCAACACTCAACCGCCGGCAAACCGGCAATGTCCGGCAGCACCAGCGACGGCGGCGGCATCCGCTGCTGCTCCCGCTGCTGGTCACCGTGTGCTGGTCACTGTTCGGGCTGGCGACGACTGCGCCGGCCAAGCGGGCCAGCTCGCCGTTCCCGTTCAACGTCACGCAAGCACTGGCCCGGGCGAGCGAAACCTGGCAGAGGCCGTGCGGCTCGAACCTCCAGAGCACCAATGCCGAGGTCGATTCCAGCTTCAACCGGACCGCGAGCTATGTAAGTCCGTCCGGTCAGCCAACTGCCCGCCACACCGGTACTAATATACCCCTCTCCTCTCGCGCAGATTAACATCCAGATCCAGGTGAACATGACGCTGCTCGATCTGGAAAATTGGCGGTATCGGTCCGGCACCAACGGCAGCGCCACCACCTGGAACGACAGCCTTCGCAAGCGCCAGTTCAAATTTCTGCAACCCTTTGTGGTAAGTGGCAACCGCCTCGATTTGGCAGCCTTTCGGGGCTGCAGGATGATGTGCGCTCATCAATCGATATTTCGAAGCGCACACAAGGGGCGCAAGCTTTATCGTGCGTTTTTTTTTTTTTTACGAGCCTCGTGCCAGCGCCGGGAGAGTTCGCACCGGCGGCCGGACGGAGATGATTCACGCCCGGATCATTACCCGCGCGGCGCGCTTGCGGTGTGCGAGCGGGCGAGCGCGCGCGCCCGCACGGGCATAAAGATGGGAAGCAAATTTCCCCAAAGTGCAAAACCACTGATCCACATGTCCACCCCCATCCCTCCCCTCCCCTGCGGCGTGCATGCCCGTTTTTCTCCCTCGCTCCCTCGTGTCCAGGGCGGGTATAAAAGCGTGGGAACCGCGAAATCGGTGCCCCGTTGCTTGTCTGCCTCTGCGCGGGCCGTCCTTTCAACGCCTTCGGCGGCCAGTCCCTTGCGGAACACGACAGCCGAGATTTTGGAACCTTACTGCCCCCCTCCCCTCGTCTCCCCCCTCCCCCCTCTCGACCGTCCTTTGCCTCTCGGTTACGGGTGGCCGTCGTTCAGCATCTCTTTAATGATCCGTGTGCACCGTGCAAAAGGCGGCCGGGGGAAACACGGTGCAAGTAAGCTCCCCCACCCCACCCAGTTAGTGATCTGTCTACTATTATTGTTATTTTTTTGTTATTTTTTTTTGTTGCGATGCGTTTCGTTTTATTGTTTTGTTTGTGCCGAAACCGTACACCGCCGCCGTCTCGGGGCTGCTGCTGCCACTGCTTCAGGGCGTGTGACGCTGTGATTGATTCATCTTCCGCCTCAATGCCCCCCCCCCTCCGCCCCCAGACCCCCAAGCAAAGTGTGATGCACCCAAGCAAAGGAGGGGATGGGGGGGGGGGACACATTGACGAAATACGAGCAGCTTACGCTGCAGTTACTAGCTAGTTGCTGTGCTTTCGCCTCGCTGCTGAAAACACACCCTTACACCTCTCCTCCTTTGCCCCGTCGCTAGATGATGCTGGCGGTGCTTCAATTGTCCCGCACTGCTGCCAGCTTCCCATCCTGGCGGATTGGCAAAAGTTTGGTGTTTGAACATGGAACGATGAAACGGCACCCTTGGTTGTTCGTTCGTTGGGCCGCGCGCAGCAGTGCAGTGTTTGGATTTTGGTTGCCCCGTCGCATCCCGCTGCCTCGCCGACGGATGGGCATCATTTTCATCACGCCGAACTGCTGACGGGGGCACAAAATATGCGCGGGCTCCGTACGCGACCAGCAGAACCAATACAAAAAAAAAATAAGAGGGCAACACACTGTTAGCTAACTTGTTGCCCATTTTGTATCGGAATTGTGGGAGCAAACATTAAAACCAGCAGCTTCTGGTATGCCTGTGGGTGAGCGTGTGTATGAGAGTGGCTCGATTCTAATCAGAATCCAAGATTAAACCAATAGCAGTTTTATTACCGAGAACAGAAACCGATAAGCTTCCGCTGCCGACACTACTGTGCAGTGTGTGGGGAGTCTTACACCCTTTTTGCAATGTTAATCATCAGCAAGCACGTGTGTGTGTGTGTAACGCACACGATTTTTTAGCAGACAATCCGCTCCGGGCACTTCACCGAGATGAATCAGCGCCGAGGAATGTCTGAACGATTTAATAGTTTACATGGCCATTCCCCGTTACTTCCTACCGCTCCACAACCACACACACACACACACACACACACACACACACACACATATATATATATATACATGGACACTCTTTTGTGTACACGTGTTTCGGCGCCATGTCCTACTCGGCATGGAAAAAGATTCGCATAAGCGTTGAGCGAAACAAAAAAATAATAATAATACACACACAAAGAACATTAAAACACACACACACACACTGTTTGTGGCGCCTGCAACAAAGAGAGAGCTTACCGGGCGAGCTAAGTAATCAGCGATTTAAAAAAAAAAGCAAAAAAAAATCGTAACTTTCCACCTCAAAAAACGGTTCGATGATGATTCGAGATTTTTCAGCACTGCAATCCGATAGGAGTAAAATAGGACCCGACAGACAACACATTAGACTGCCGCTCGCTTAGCGAAAAAAAAAAATGAAAATTATGCTACCCCACGATAGCGTTCACCATAAATTCACATCTCAATGGCGGGGCAGGAAGCGAGCGACGGATGCGGCGGGGGATTTATTGTGAATAAATCAACGCACGCGTACCCATACGTCTCGCAGGATATGTGCTCGCGTCGGCCCAAAAAGTTTGATCTTTCCGCAAAAAGATGCACACACACACACACGCGCGCGCGGACGTGCATCTTATGGCAGGACCGGGAGCCTTCCTCTCGAGCCAAGGGAAACGGGCGGGGATGGCGCGCGCGGCCCCAAATAAGCGGGTTGGTGCAGTGTTGTGCAAATTGCGACCGATTTGTTCCGTTTTCTGGTAGTTAAAAGGCCGGGGCCCGATTTTTGAACCGTTGTCCAATTTTGCTCGTGTGTCTGTGGCTTTTTTCTTCTCTCCTATCTTTCTCTCTCTCTCTCTATTTCTCCCTCTCTCCCTCTGTTGGTTGTTGCTGTTGTGTTGTTGTTCCGGGGGAGGAAATGGAGGAAGCCGCCGCTTTAGCCTTGCCGCGCGGGCTCGTAAAACAAAAAAAGAAAATACCTTTTATTTTAAAATAAGGCAGCCGAAACAAGAAGCTAGCAAAAAAAAAAGGGAACAGCATCCCGACGGTGCATACAAAAACGCAACCCCAACCAAACGATCTGCAGCACCCCCTCTCCTCCTCCTCTCCACCTCCTCCAACAACAACAGCAACAATAAAAAAGGGATCAATCAAAGGAGGTAAATTAATACTAATCCAAAATTTACGCAGATATAATCATAATACCCCGCGCGCGTGTGTGTGTGTGTGCGCGCGTCTGTGTGTGATGATGATGCCGGGCTGACCGAAAGCCCAAAACGCAGCGAGCCGTTTGGCTTTGGAGCGCTTTGGTTTGATGAGTTATGATTTTAATTACAGATCCAGCGCCGGCCCAAAAATACCAGCAAAGCAGCATCGTCGCGCATAGCACGGCTTGCGCTGGGGCTAGTTGCAACTTTTTTGCCTTTTTTACTGCCCTAACGATTGGTGGACTCCCCCCCCCCCTTTCTCTGTGTGTTTCTGTGTGCCAAAGTGGATGATTCTGAGGCACCTCCAAGGATTTTGGCAGTGCAGCGGGACCACATTTTGGCACACATTCTCGGCTAATGCTTCCTGAACTTAACTGTTGACGGACTTTGTGTGTGTTTTGTATGTGTGTGTGTGTGTGAGTGTGTGAGTATTTTTCGTTTCCACGCACATACCTGCGATATGTGCATGTCTACAGTGGAATCGTTGGTGAAATTGGGGAACTTTATTGCCCCCATGTCTATTCCGACGCACCACGTGGAGGCGACGCGATCGTCTAAGATCTGGCAGGGGCTACTAGATCTGGTTTGGCGGGGAACAACAATGGTGGTTTGTTTTGCACCGAATATTGAATAAAGGTGCTTTTGATTTTTGAAGAATGAATAATTCTATAAATAATACATTTTTTGTTATTTATTTTTTCTATCTTGTACTCCAAAATGAACGCTCTTCGTTACGTGTACTAACGTCCTCGCCAAATGTCTTTCCTTTCTCTTCCACTGAACAGAAGAATGAATCAACCTGGGAGCGAAGGCTGTCCGTCTACTGGGCCTACCTGAAGCTGCTGCGCACGTTCCACGACAACTACTCCGAGAGCACCAACATCAACCGGGAAGAGGCGGTGGCGCTCGAGAGCGTCAACGGGGCGAACCTGCAGCTGCTCTGCTTCGTGCAGGAGCACCGGACGATGGCCAGCCAGCCAGTGACCGGCGGCAAGGCAGCAACGGCCAACCAGTCAGCGACCAGCAAGGGCAAGGCAGCGGCCGGCCAGCCGGCGACGAGCAAGGGCAGGACAACGGCCATCCAGCCATTGCTGCCCGCCAGGAACAAGACGATCGATGCCGCGCACATGGAGCGCATGATCAAGTTTAACATTCAGGACGCGAGCGAAATTAAGATCCACATCTGGTACATCATGTGCCGGCTGGACTGCTTCCTCACCAACATGCGCCAGCACCTGGGGCAGCTCATCCAGAACGGGGGCAAGCGGGTGCACAAAGGCAAGCCGGTCAACATGAGCTGCCAGAAGTGCCCGTACTGTTCGCAGTTCAACAAACGGTGCAAACCACTCAAGAAGAAACACCGACAGCAGCAGCAGCAGCAGCAGCAGCAGCAGCGTCAGCAGCATTCGCAGCCAAACAAGCACAACCGAGCGGGACACAACGGTCAGCAGAAGCAATCGAAGCACCAGCAGCAGCAGCAAACCAGCAGGCAGCCGAAAGGCCGCAAAGGAACCCGAACGCCGAACAATCACGCGCGAAACAAGCAGATTTAACTGGCCAAAGCCGCATCGTTCGCCCGTATGCAGCAGAAAATTGAAGCCTACATTCCACCCGGCAGTCTCTCTACAAGTCGGTCGGCTGCAAGTGCCTTCCGCGAACGCCATGACACGACTTGCCAACACGACGCACGTGGTCTTGCCTGACGTTGCGTCCTTAGGAAAATCGAAGGGGTGAGCGAGTGTAAAGCGTTATCCCCGGACAGTTCCGCAAGCAACAGGAAAATACAGCGAACAACAGGATTTGAGCCGCGTACAATAATAGCTAGGTATAGTGTTTAGTGATACTAAAATGTGGTCCACTCTTTGCCAGCGCGTGTAAAGGTTAGCTAACTTACGTTCGTCTGCAAACAAACAAAACAAAACCCTCCCCGGGTGCCTTTCAAACTTGGACTGTGCCTTGCGCGCCTGTGTTGCGAACGTTTTTGGAGCAGTGAAATGAGCAGCACGAGAGAAAGAGAGAGAGTGAGGATAGCATTAAGCGTGGACGCGCACTACTTGCCAGTAACTTACGGATAGTTATTTATATACTATTTATTGACGTACAAACTCAATCGGGAGGATGGGTTAGGGGCCGGCAGCGTGTGGCCCAAATCGACGCTATTTGTGGGGCTTTTAATTGATTGCATTTCAGCAGTTGGGAATCGACGAACCGGTACGGGCTACTCAGCAAATCTCTGAGTAAATCTCTGCGATCTATTCCTTCTCCCTGTAGTAAACACTTAACACTTTGACGATCTCGGAACGCGCAGCTAGAGTATACGCAGGTTTCACATAGCTCTACAGAGGCGTCAGCGCCCCTAAGCGAAACAAGTACTTAATATCCCAGTTAGTTAAGCAGTTAGGATAAGCGAATCTAGCTCCCCGCCCTTTTGGGGGGTTTACTAGCGTTTAGTTGATGAATATTGATGAATTTGTTTAACATGTTTCTAGTTTTCTGCACTCTTGTTTCAAGCGGGATAGAAGGGCAGTTGCAGTGTTGTGCCAGTGGACTGAGTTTTACATTCTTAACAATATAGGTTTTATGGAGCATTCAACATTCCAAGCAATGAGCGAACACTCTGCCCCTCCTGCAAGAGCAGCACAGAGTCTGTCATTAGTGCAAGGAAAAACAATCCCGACAAATCGGGCTCTGTCAAGATTTGCGTTTCGAATGCTCTGCCAACCCACGCGATGCACACGCTGGACGGATGGGGAAATTGTAAAGACAACTAGCAACTACTAGACAGTAACGCTGTGATAGAGAGGCCGACTATAAGACTCGCTTTAACGTACGGTTGTCGTGGTCGCACACCACTACACGCGTTTGCATTCAAAGCGCATATGAACAAACACATACACACATATAGACTTGGAATGACCCAAAAGTGACAGCAACAAACGAAACGGATTAGCCTTGCGCACTGCTCTTCCCAGTGTGGATTAGACGGATTGTAAATTGAAACAGCAGAAAACCAAAATACGCACAGTATTATAAACGCAGCTTCGGCGATTTTTTTTTTTTTGTTAGCATAAGCGAAAGCGAGAGGCATGACCGTACAGCAACAGACACTTTTTGGAGTTGCTGTTGTTAGGAACATAGGGAATATAGGTGGTAAAACTGTGAGTTTTGGTCGTCTTGAGGTAGAGCTACAGTTGGTAATTAGAAACCTGCGCTAAGCAGGGCGGCACCGGTTGTGTGTGGCTTGTTGGTTTGAAACTGGCACAAAATAACCCTCCGGCAGGCTCCTATCGGGATATGTAAGGAGGGTTGGAGAGATTGGGGCGAGAGAGGGCGTGCAGCTTAACGTGACCCCCGTGCCTGTGTACTGGGGCTGCGGGGGAAGGTGGTATAGTTTTTAGTATTTTATTTGCCAACGCACTATTTATTGTAATTAATTTCCTGTTTCAACTGTATCAATATTGTTCAGTAGTAAGTTATTTTATCGTTCCTATGTACATAGATCACGTCTCATCCTTGCGTCATATTAGAGTATCTTTGCATCCCAGCGAAAGTGTGTGTGTAAGAGAGAGAGAGAGAGAGAGAGAGAGAGAGAGAGAGAGAAGTCGCTCAAAACAATGGCCGAAAAATTCGAATGAACGAGTGAATGGGAGAAAAATCAGATAAATGACAAAAATCTAATGAAAACTGCACGTCTTTTCCATGAACTTGTATCACCACCGTCCGAAATCATTCGCCATCAATCAATCAATCAATCTTCTGTCGTCTGGAATGGTTGGAAACTGTGATTTGTTCGGTGAGAAATTTTGCTGGTCCGCACACTACGGCAGTTCGCAGTGGGAAGGATAAGTTTATGATATTTATTGTTGCATAACACGTGATATTTTCCATAGCGCAAATTCCATTGGAGCTTCACCAGAGCTCAGTGACACATTAACGCTTTGAGTGGCTGACTGTTGTTGGGTTTATGTTTCCCTAAGGGCCAAGCACGGTTTGTTTACTTTTTTATATGGCTATCACATATGTGATGGCAATTGTCCCCAGGGAAGTGTAATTGAGTATAAACAGGGTAAAAAGTGGTGAAAAAGAAAGGTTTCTTTTACTTTTTTAATTGTTTCTGTTTTCTCGTTTGATGTTCCGGTTTAATCGTAAAATCGGGAATACAACAGATTTATAATGTTTATAGATTTGATTTCAACAAGATGTTTCATTGGAGAAAATAAAGATACGATCATGAAAAAAAAAAACGTTGGATGACTATTTAGTAGACATTGTTGCGATTCATTAGATGGTTTGAAAATTCACAATATAACTAGAATACAATATATATATTTGACAGTTACCGGTTTGTTTATAATAAGTGAATGTCTTCACATACCAACACAACCGATACGTCAAACTAAAGCTAAGGTTGTATACTATCAGATATTTTTTTTTCAATTGCACGAAAAATGTTTAACCTGTCCGTTTTATGGAAACAGATCACGTGCATTGTGATAATACCCGCGCCGGAAGGCAGAAACCGGGACATCATTGAGAAGACGTTATTAATGAGAAGCAAACCTCCTTAAATATTAGGATAATTTATCTTATCTTTTAGAAGACATAAATATTTTCATTATATAATCCCTGGTTAAACCATACTGTAGCCATGGCACTCAAGGTGCTAGTCGATTACGTTTACTATTTGAGATATATCCTCAATTCTACATGATAATTCAATTAAAAACTTTTTTCGATTTACAATATTGAGACAATTAGAGGTGTAGATCGACCAGGAATGAATGTTTCTTGCGTCCTATGAGTTGATTGATTAATTCATTACAGATCTTTTGCGATTGATTGTTATCGAAGTCTCTTTCAATCGTAACTAGTAATTTTCGTAACTCTTACCAGCGATTGCAGTCCAGTAATTGTCTGAAAAGATGCCACCCGCTCGCTACCATCTTATTACCAACCAAATCCGGCCATAATGCCGACTAATTCTGTACGATAGCCATACAGACTCAAAAGGTACCGGCATCTTTTGGCATCTACCCCGTGGGAAGATTGAGTATGTGCTCTCCTGAACCAAACTTCAACACAAATACACCAAATATTTTGATCGCCCGTTGTCTAGCACGCACTGGCCAACACATTCCATCCGCATCATCGATTCTCAAACAAACCGCATCGTCGCGGCTGCATTGCATTGCGTCTTATCCCACAATGCTCCACAGCGTCTCCCACCCCCTTCTCACTTTCGGTTTTTGTTACTTTCAAAGCGCAGGAAGCATCGATGCCATTCTCTCCCGACCACCAAAAACGTCACTTCCGGTTACGATCCACAAGGGCACTAGCGCCGTCAGTCGCACGTTGGCTGCATTAGTCCAAACCAGAGAGAAAAAAAGGGATCGCTTTCGGAAAATATTTGCCTTTTCCACACGCCGTATACACACCCTCTCCTACCAAATGAATCCTCCGGCTGATGCTGAAAAGCCGACCCACCCCACCATTCCCGGCACTACCTAGAGCCTGGTATGTATTTGTAGGCTGTCCAGCTCTCTACGAAAGAAAAAAGAAGTAACGGCCGAAGGTTTGCGACGAGGCTATGGATGCTCACGCAGTAGGAACAGAGTGACGGGTTCACTCTTCCCGCGTTCCGCGTCCCAAAGCGGCGACCGGCAGCCAGCCCGACCGCGCTGTACGAGTTCTGTGCCGTATGCGTGCGTGTATTTTTTATTGTTTCCTTCCATAAAGTTATTGTTTTCTGCTGCATCTTGAACGAGGGCTTTATTTTTGTGGTTGTTGAAACTTCAGGATATTTACTTTTCGATTTCACCCCTTCTCCGCTACCGCTGTGTCAACTGCGTTCCGTCGTTCAAGGGTGCACGCTTTAAAAAAACACGATCTTAATACTGGCAAGAGCTGTTGATTTTTATCTAAGTTGATTTATTTAGGAGCGTTCAGCACCGTTAAACTCGCAACAAGACAATCGTTCATCTCGTTAGCGATACCTTTTTTTTTAAACTAACCCACATGGTTACGTGTGCATCGATCCCTTTTCTCCTCTATTCCTCTCTCACTCTATCCCTCTCTCTCTCTTTGTATATGTTTTTCTTTCTATCTGTCGCCTGCGTCCTGTATCAGGGTCAACCTACAGCAAAGTGCTCTTAGGCGCACCCCTAGAACCTGCTGTGATTTAACTGCGATAGAGTGTCGATGCCACCCGAGAGTTCCGTTCTGAACCAGAGCCACACTAAAGCTATACGATTGAGATAACTGAGACAACTGAGACAAGTGGGGTGCCCTATAAATGGTAGCAATTTGTACAAAAACTAAAACTAGCTACTGGTCACTAGTAGCACATTAGATGCATCTATCTTCTTCTATTTGGCGTAACATCCTACGCGGACATGCCATGCCGGCCCATACAGGTCTGCTTCTTCTTCTTTGGCATAGCAACCGTTGTCGGTCAAGACCTGCATTTACTACTAGTGGGCTTGGCTTTCAGTGACTTATTGATTACCCACAGCACGATAGTCAGTCCTACGTATGAGGGCACGGTCCATTCGGTGCTTGATCCCACGACGGACTTGTTTTTAAGTCGCACGAGTTGTATTGTTGTATTGTTGTATTGTTTATTGTATTAAGTGGTTGGCCAAACAAGCGGCCTTATCACTGAATTAAAACTAAAACTTAAATAACTAACGCAGTGTACAATGACAAAACGGATCAACAAAATCTAGTAGGTAGGTGCCAGTCAAATGAAATGTAACGCTGATTAAACTTACGGGCCATCGCAGTCATTGGGTCGTTCTCGCTGTATGCACGTCTTGTAAGGTCAGTTCTTATTAGTCTGTAGTTACGGAACACTCTAGGAGGGACATTTATGTTGACTCTAGCCAGTAGTTCTGGCGAATCTATCTCACCGACAATAAGTTTGGACAAAAACGTACATTGGGCATTATCACGTCTCCTAGCAAGTGTGTCCAGACCAAACAACAAACAACGAGTATGATACGATGGACGAGGGGTTACATTACGCCACGGAGTGAAGTGTAGGACAATACGAGTAACTCTCTTTTGGACAGCTTCTATTCTATTGGACCAAACACTAGAGAACGGACACCAAATTGTAGAACTAAACTCGAGGATGGAACGAACATGCATCGGACTAGCTATTCTAAAGAGAGACATTGACGTACACTTATCAACAGAAATTAGCAGGTCGTTGTTGATACACCAGTCAGAGAAAACATCAATCGATCTTTGCAGAGAAAGAGAGTCGGAAGTGTTCCGTACGATACGAAACAGCCTAACATCATCCGCATACGGCAGACAATCTGCTTCCGTAATGGCCAGTGTGACGTCGTTAATAAAAAGCGAGAAAAGCAGTGGTCCCAAGTTGCTGCCCTGAGGGACGCCAGATGAACTCTCGAAAACGTTAGAGGAGACACCATCGATTTGTACGTAGTAGCTACGTTCAGAGATATAGGACCTGAACCAATTCACCAGCGGAGTAGAGAGACCGATCCGGGCGAGCTTAGCCAACAGCAAGCGATGGTTCACACGATCAAACGCAGCCTTAAGATCAGTGTATACTGCATCCATCTGAGCTCCGGAAGTAACGGCTGCATGGCAGTTGGAGACGAATTCCACCAGGTTTGTGGTAACACTGCGTCGAGGAAAGAAACCATGCTGGCGTGTAGAAATATAAGAACGACAGTGATACATTAGCGAGTTTTGTATGACGATCTCAAACACCTTGGCACAAGAATGCAAGGTGGTTATACCGCGGTAGTTCTCAGCAGAGTTTTTATCCCCTAGAGTTTTTATAAGTTGACGATTGTACTACAAGACCGGCCGTCTGTACAGAACATGCTGGCTTATTTTAAAAGTTTTCGTTGGCAATCGATGTATAGTGAAAGGATAGTGTTGATGCTCGGGTCCTGTTGGCATCTGGTTTTGAGTTCCGCAGTATATCCATAGCATTCAATAAAGATGTGAAACTGCATTGTAATGTCCTATCCGCAAACGTGCTGGCCCTCTCCGATGTTATTTTGTTTCCCTGAATACCTGTGTGACCACGAATCCAGCAGAACGTATTGAGTAGGAGTCGGTGATGGAGAGCCTATGTTAACCTTCTAGAGGTTTCGAATCTGCCAACCACTGCCAGCTACAGCATTGCCAATAGAACTACCACCTTCAGATAGTCATCATAGATAGATAGACATCAACTAATGCACTACCTCCGATTAGATTCCTTTGGCAGACCGTACCTCCCACAAGCAAGTTTTTTTATCTACGACGAAATGATTATTAAAATAATTATTATTTCATCACGTTTGAGTCTGATTGACACACCTTCGCTGTCCTCCTCATGTTGTCTTCATATCATTCTCGAAACTACGAAATGGTAGAGACCAGTAGTATATCATACATCCAGTAAAAGGTAATAAGCCTGAGGTTGTTGTTAGCTGAAATACGCTTCTAATAGTAATAGTACTGACTTACTTACTTATGCAGCACTGAAACCGCTTTGCGGTCTTGGCCTGCCTCAGGAGTGTCCGAAACCGCTCACGTTCTCGTGCCTTCGTCCACGCCGTCTTGCCACCTCAATTTGGGCCTACCACGCCTCCTCTGTCGTTGTGGACGGCCTAAAATGACTTTACGGGCTGGGTCGTCCTGTTCCATGCGTACAACATGGCCAGCCCACCGGATCCTGGCGAGCTTTTCTTGTAGAGCTACGTGGTCCATGCTCAGTGTGGCTAGGGCATCATCAAGTTTTTTCAAGGCTCCGGCTTCGCTTAGAGTGCGTACGTTCCATGAGCCCAAATTAATCATAGTCCTGGGGCATTGTGTAGGATCGGGATTGTTGAATCCGTTTCGAGAATTCCTATGGCTTTCTCTAGTCGATTGAATACATGGGACTGTGTGACTGGCCCCGCGTCGTTTTGTATAGCGTCGGGTTGCCAACCCCCCCCTCCCCCCCGACGTTCAGGTACCCAGTTTCCCGGGATGCCCACCCCTCTCCTGGTTCGCTATGTGCCACCATCCGCCCAAGGGGTTGGGTCAACCCTGTGTACCCAAGCTTGGATAAGTGATGGCACATGTTACCACTCTGCACGACGAGGACGTATCGGAATAGGAGCTAGATGGGAGAGCCTGTATTATCCCTCGAAGGTCTTCGGATCCCATCCCATTGCAGAGCTAATAGTAAAAGTAATAGTAGAAGCTCCTAACAGTTGATTCATATGCGTCTTCTTGTATGATATGACCATTAATCAAATGAAGATCATCCCCTTTTATTATGGGTCAGCTACGTAAAGAAAGGCTCATCGATGGCTCATAAGGTTTGTAAATGCCATGTTGTTTTTGAGGAGATGACTAGCAAGGCCTAGCAACTAGCTGTTTAGAGTTCTGCAGCGATGCAAAGTAACTGTCGTAACCGTTCGGCAAGGGACACATCCTGGGGAAAGCTGCTCTTCAAATCAATAAAAACCCGCTACCAAGTAGAGTCATCGTTTTATTCACTGAACAATTAATATTTAAAAATTCACTCCAAAATTGTTTGCATACATTTTGTTTGGCTTGGATTTTACAGATCGCGCTCCGCACTCTGGTAAATGAAATGTGCACCATTTCTCATAAAAAACAACCTACAACCTTTGATCGAATTGCGGCGTATTACAATACGTTACTTGAGTGCCCCAGGAAGCTACCAGAATTCATCACCAGGAGAGTCACATATCCTCTGCCGCAGGAGTAGAACACAACAAATCCAGCCAAATATAAGATAATTATTGTTCTAGCTTATAATAAATGTTATGGTGAAAACGTAGAATGTACAAGAACATTATGACACCAACAAAGTGATGACCGAAGAACAGAAAGGAAAAACACTCAAGGCTGAACAGACCATCATTGATGGTGTAGAACAGCTGTGTCAAACTCATTTCATCAGAGGGCCGCAAGTACAATTTTTCAGTGATTCGCGCCGCAAAGTTAATAATAAAAAATACACCCCAATATTTATATAAAATACTGTTTAAGATCATTATTGTTGATTTTTTGTGCTCCTCAGATAAATTTGGAATGGTTTGTTATTTACAAAATTGCGTTGTTTTCTATGTGCTCTTTTGTTTTTGTTTTATATGACAAAATATGTTTATTATTATTAAAATAGGATATTTTTCATTAGTCGCGTTTTCACACGGGAGTTCTGCTAGAAAATATCTGTCAAACACATTTTTTCACTGAGGTACGGGAAGTCTAGCAGTCTGTGGAGAATTTTTTCAAGCAATCCAAGCTATCCATCGCTGGATGAATACAAAAAATATTTGTCTGTATTCTTTCGACAGATCAAGAGAAAAGTTGTAATAAATCGTGTTTAAACATTAGTTTTCGCTAATTGCCAAGTCCCAAGTGTTCTGATGGTTTATTCATTTCTAATAGCAAGAATCCGTATTTTAGAAATAATTTTGTTAAATTACGATAATTTTATCCGACGAAGATTCTCGGAGTGTGAACGCAAAAATATTGGGGAATCTTTTTTTGACACTTGAAGGCAGTGGCGGATTTAGGGTGTTGGGGGCCCTAAGCGTTAAAAGGAGTGAAGGCCCCCCGGTTGGTGTCAAGCGTTAGGTTTGTTGCATTAGGTTTCGAATCAAACACACTTTAATGGTTTGCTGGCGGGGGGGGGGGGGGGGGGGTAGTGCTAAGGATCCCTCTACTGGACCGCTATAGTTTATGATTCCCTTCATCCATCGGGCCCCTATCTAGCACAGAAGCTCTTGCTGAGATTACTGTACACACTGTTCTATATGCTGGAATTACCATACACGAGGCCCCAACATTGACGGGGCCTCCCGCGACCGCTCAGTCCGCGTACCGTTAAATCCGCCACTGCTTGAAGGGGAATGATTCGCGAATTAAGGTATGGACCTGTGTGAGCTAATCTATTAATAAGCTATGTATTGCATGGCTTCGACATTTCAAATGTAGATCCGTTTGGAGCATTTCGGATCCGACCTTTTCTCGGCAGTCGGAGGCATTGATATTGTCAAAATCGGTGGAACCGACCGGAGCCATTTCTGACTGCAGACTAGCCGCTCCGTGCGACAACCGACGACCCCAACGTTTCCGAATGACTCTAGACGGCTTTGTAGGCTTCGGAAGGCACTGAGCGGAACTTTTGCTTTGATTTGGCCGGAATCGGAGTCGGAGTAGCTAAGGTTGGAAATGATTTTGAGCCGTGGATGCGATTCCGAAATCCATAACTAGTTGTTGGGAAGTTTCCAATTGTGTGTATCTAGTTATTTTCATTCCTATTTCGTTTCTATATAGTTGACGCAAATCTATTTTTCCATATAGAATATGTAATAGAGTCTGCACAAAATTGTGCTAATTTTAGAGTTTAATCGAAACATAATACGACTTAGTTTGTATTCGATTTAATGTTTCTTAAGGGTCTCGGTTGCTCTGTACGTACGTGTAGCATAAGATAGTTAGATGTTATGGGTACATCAATGTTAGTTTCGAAAAATATAGCAACAAAATTATTATTGTTTTCTGGAAAATTTAATACACTTCTTCAAATAGTAATAAAAGATTTTTGGTTTGCAGTGCTTTAAGCAATTCTCAATATATTCTCGCGGGCCGCATTCAAAAACGACACGGGCCAACAGTTTGACATGCCTGGTATAAGTGACCAGTGATTACTATGACTACATAACTATACATCCTATCGATCTGTGAAGAAATGTTCTGCAAAAAATTTTGAAGATCAATTTTATTGAAGTTTTTTCAAATAAACTTTTGCAAAAAAGGCACTTGCGTAACTAGGCGGCTCCATAGGTGTCTAGTGTAGCAGATTTCGTCGATGGTACAACTTATATCATTATTCTAAGTGCTTTTGATAAACTTCCATTTTCATCAATAGAAAGTAGTTTTTCTTTTAATATACTGTTTATTTCCACTGTACTGTATTTGTGTTCCCATGTATGCATGTATGCTGTAACATGTATTCTGCTATTCTAGCCTAACTTTATTATTAAATATAATTAAGGGAACCTGTGACACATTACCTTTCGTTACAGATAAACAAATACAATTATTTTATGGACCAGGGACCGGCAATCTCTGCGACCAAAAGAACCATATTCTACAAAAATGATTACAAAGCTGTACGTAAAAAGCCAAATAGATAACCGAAGAGTTAAAATATTTGAATGTTCTATTAACTATACGAACGGTAACATCCCGTCATTAACCCATGACGGGCATGTTATTGACTCGTTCAAGTTGACGACTGTATCACGGGACCGCCCAACTCTAATCCTTAAAGCAGTTCAATATCACGTATTGGAACGTATTGGAGCTAAGAACAGATTTAACATTACAACGAATGTAAAAAAATTGATTTAAGCTATCATTGAAACAAATGCTGCCTCTACTGATTCTGCTGCTGTTCGGACAGATGCAAAACCAAGAACATCAGTATTATAGTTTTAATACACACTCTGAAGGCGAAACGGGTCTTGGAGAAGTTTTTCTGAAGGTCGTTTGATATCAATGCATAAGAACAAGATGTCAGCAAAAAACTATTATAAAATCCGTTGAAATGTTTTATGTAGCACCATCTGGTGTTATGGTTGCAAACTAAATATTAAATGTAATGTACTATCACTTAAACGGGACAGTACCACGTGTCGTACGACTTAACAACATGCCCGTCATGGGTTCAAGCCCCAAATGGACCGTGCCGCTATACGTAGGACTGACTATCCTGCTATGGGGGGAAATCAATTAGTCACTGAAAACCAAGCCCACAAGTGGTACGGACTGGCCTTGACCGACAACGGTTATTGAGCCAAAAGAAGATGAAGAGCTATCATTATACTTGACTACAAGTTCTAAAAACCAATAATTTCTGTAAAAATAATTTTATCCCGATATTAGAATTGGAAACTGCCCATCGTGCAATGTGAAGCCAACAAACGCCTTTACTGTGTCTTTGTTGATCTACAGGTTTAGAGTGGAAAATAGAACTTCGACTGACCTAGAGCCGATGGAGCGAACAGTACGTGTGGCTTCCATTAAGCACCGAATACGTCACAAAAATTCGCCTGTCAAGAAAATCTCCCTGCCACGTGACTAAGCAGAAATAGGCATCATCGACATCCTTCTATTTGGTGTAACGTACTATGAGAACATGCCGGCCTATAGGCTTTCGAGACTTATCCAGCACCAACACAGCCGGATAGCCTGTCCTTGCCAGCGATGAAGGGTCCATTTTAGACTTGACCCCATGTTATTGAGCCGTACGAGTTGACGACTATACCAAGGGACCCGTTCCTATAGTCATGTAATATTGGTTAAAAAAACATTCCAACAATTCATAAATTAACTGTTCTATCTATCTCTTCCGAATTTGCCGCAAATCGCGAAATAAAACTAAACATATAGCTATGGCAGGCGCTATATAATAAACAAGAGATATAGGTGCTAAATAATAAACAAGAGATTTTTTGTTGTAGTGGGAGTTGAATGTATAGATATTCAATTAAATTAAGATATTAAGATATTCATTTAATTTTTTATTCAGGAGGTATGGTTCGAAAAGAATGTATTGCTTAATGAATTAATTATTAAAAGTTAATGAACAAATATCTTCTTCTTCTTCTATTTGGCGTAACGTCCTACGCGGACATGCTGGCCTTTACAGTCTTTCAAGACTTAATTAATTACAACGCAGCCGGATAGTCAATCCTTGCTACGGTAGGACGGTCCTTTCTAGGCTTGAACCCAGAACGGGCATGTTATTGAGTCGTTCGAATTGACGACCGTCCAATGGGACCGTCCCTGAACAAATAGAACAACCATAAATAATCATAAATTCAATATACAGTACTAAAGTATCGACCAACATGTCAACGCCTGCTTCCGAAGAATTCAATAACTCGCTGAAAGTCAGTTATACGCTCGAACAAACCAACAACACGCTGAACATGTCAATATTATCCTTGAAAACCTGTAATATCCTCAGTCTATAAGATCCTTAAGATTTGAAGTTCAGAAAAGCAAGGATAATAATGAATTACGAAAGGGGAAATCGAAATATGGAAATTTCCCTCCAACACATTGATAAGTTAAAGCTTTTTTAAAATCATCTCTTTTTTTCAATCTACTGTCAATACAAAAATGTTCGTTTTCAAAATCATTCTCTCTCTTTTGTTCTTCATAAGCTTTCTCCAATCAATCCGAGATAATAGCTTCGTAAATTTGTAATGTTCGTGAATTTGAGAAAGAATAAAATCATTTAGCGCGTGGCCACGGAGCTGAAAAAATGTTGAAAAAATTTTCAACTTTGTCAAAATTGCTTGTCAACTGCAAAAAAGAGCTATTCTCGTGGCCGCACCAAAAACATACACAAGAACGACAAAAAGCTCCAACATCTGAATATCATCGATATTTTGTTTAAGAAGTACTAAATAGGTACATAAATCAATTAGAATCATGCATTTTAGCATTATTATCATAACAATGGGTCACAACTGCGCCAAATAGCTGTTTGTTTACGCTTTTTCACGAACGACAAATTTTGTCAACTTTTGTCAACTTTTTTTCCTGGCTGCGACAGGTCACAAAATTTTGACAAAAGCTCAAAAAAGTGACAAAAGCTCACCGTATTAATACACGATGCGCAATCTCAGATTGCGCATATATTCGTTTTATCAAAACATAAGTCATTTCGCGTAGCCAACCCTGAGATATAAACGTCATTTCCATACATTTTCAGATTGCGCCAAGATTGCGCATAAATTTTCAAGATTATATGTCCGAGATATATCAAACCGACCCGTTTGACAGATAAATATTTGCACAATCTGAGATTGCGCATCGTCTATTGCTACGGTCACATTTTGAAAATTTTGTCAGCATTTTGTCACTCCCGTGGCCTTTCTCTTATTGACTTGAATAAATATCAACTGTCAAAAATTACCCAAATTGAATAATCGAGCAACATGCCGTAACATACAGTGCGGTACCGACTGTAACGTCAGATTTCTTGCTTCCTGTTTGTTTGTTGATCGATCACATCCCGGCCTCCCCCATACATACACACACACTGTACACCAACAATAGAAAGTGTTACCAACTGCCGTTAGGTTGGCGTCCTGTGTAATGATAATCGCGCTATCTCTGTCTTTCTAGTTCGTACCGTGTTATACGTCATCATACGTATCTCTCGCTTTGGCTAGAAGTTTAGTCTCAGCTCAGTGTGGCACGCAACTATCTCAGGGGGAAAAAAAAGCTACATGCCCTTTCACTCTTTCTCGTTTGATGGTCCTTTTCCACAGCTAGATGCTGTTTCTCTTTTTTTCTTGCACATCGTCACTTTTGGGCGCCATTTCGAACGTTGATTTGCCGGTGGTATTCGGAATGTTTTCGCAATAGACTTGCGCCCGAATTACGCTGCTCGTTCCAAACTAATTGAACTGCTGAACCGTGACCGTCCGGCTGCCAGGATGGGTGACAACAAACCGCCCAAGCGTGGATTCGGCTTCGGGTGCCGGGAGACGCCCGACATTTATGACAAATTTCTTCAGGAGCTCGGATACTACCGCAAGCACACGGCGTTGGATACGTCCTCGCTGTTCCGTGTCGTTTCCGAGCAGCAGCACGGCATCCAGAAATACCATGAGAAAGTTCGCAAGGACTGCGTAATGTACATGCACAGCCACAAGGCACAATTCGTAAAGGTGCGTTCGTGTGGCAAACGCCCCGCCCTAACCTCACTCCCGGTCGAAAAAGTGATCCAGCTTTTCTTTTGCTCTTTAGGACATAAAGTGGGGATTCGAAGCATACATGAACAATATGAGCCGGATGCGCACACACGGCACCCTGCTGGAGCTGAAGGCCTTGGCGCTGCTTTACAAGTAAGTAGTGCAATTATCGAGTTCGACCAAATCTCTCGCCAGTCGAACCGGTTGTCAACTGGACAACACAACTTATGTATGCTTTTCTTTTCCTGTGATTCCCAGCGCCAATGTGCTCCTGTTCGAACCGTTCGCCGAGGCTAAGTGGTTCCTGCACAGCGCGGCCAACGATACGGTTTGGCGAGTTTTCTACGGCCGAAACAATCATTTCGATTCAATTTACACCACGGAATACATGATCAATATGGCCGAATGTCAATGTAAGTAGTTTGTCTATTCCGTCCGGCCTTCCTTCTTCTCATTGTCCCCTCGCTTCCCGTAGCGATAGTGTACGACATACTGTACACCAGGGTGCTGGGCGTGCCGGACGTGCAGTACGCCGTCGAGCGGATGCTGCACGATCCCGACGACACGAAGACCACGTACAGCGAGGATGAGGAGGGTCGCCAGATCGCCACCACCGAGGATGGCCGCCAACTGGTGCTGAGCCAGCCGCACGAAACCAAGTGCGTGCTGATCTATTCGCACCTGTGCCACTTTCACAACAGCACCAGCTTCGACGCGATCCAGCGGTTCTTTGCCGTGTACGGTTCGGACGAGGGGTACCGGGTGTACATTGGGCCGCACGTGCGCCGCGGCGCGAAGAAGTCGAACCCGCTGCTGGCGGACGCGAAGCTTTCCTGCGTCCGGCAGCTGCTGGAAATGTGCATCACGCCGTTCCCGTACAAGGTGGCCAAAGCGCTCGATCGCAACATCTACCGTAACGTGGAGTTCGACGTGTGGTACGAAATACGGGCGGAGAAGTGGAGTGCTTTCTTTTTGGAGGTATGTGTGCTGCCTTTTCTTTTTCGGACAAGATGATTTATTTTCTTTTGCGCAATACTGGTGTTTTACTAATTATCCATTTATGGTTCGATCGCAAACGGTGTCACGGAGTAGAATTTGTGATTTTTCACGTTCACTTGTACGTTTTTTTTTTCTTCCTTAGCAGATGGGAAACAAAGAAGATGGCGCTAAAAGCATCCAAGACATGAAACAAATCATACCGTCCGGTGAAATTATGCATGAAGGTAGACGCACGAGATCCTAGAGATCGCCATAGGATTTGAATGAAAAAGATTGATGCATTTGCTTTTTTTGTATCAGGCTATCGTAGAGGAGGCGAGCGTGTTCGATTCGCCAACACCCAACACCCATTCATAGAATCGACAGTGGTGAAGGACGTCACCGGGATCGTGTCGGAACAGGACCCCTCGGCACAGCATGTGCATCCGTTCGGTGTAGCCGATCCGCACCTATCACTCGCACCGTATCCAATTCCCCAGTACTATCTCCCGTCGCCGGACCAGTACGGCGGCATCAACACGGTTAGTGTGATGGCCTGCGACCAGGCGCAACTGGCTTACGGCGACACCAACGGACGGCAGCCATCACCCAGGCTGGGGGGTTGCGTGTTTCATCCAGTCTACCCTACTGCGACCACTCCACTGGTATGTGTGTAACGTGAGACACTTCTTCTTCTTCTATCTTGTATTTGAAGAGAGGGGATGTATCCTTCTATGTTGTTCAAACGCTTGTTTGAATCAGCATATTCAGAGGCTCTTTCTATTTTATAGACTTTGACTGTCTTGAGCCATATATCTTGTAAATTGGCAAGCAATGCTGCAAAATGTCACTGTCAATGTCATAAAGCAATATGACTGAAACAAAATCCATGTCAGCGTCACGTACTCAATATTGATGATCAGAGGTGATGCTCAAAACGATTGGTGTGACCAATGCTTCGTGACATTTTTGCGACCAACGCTTGGTCAGGACTATGTCATGACCAGTGTTGCGAACGGTGATAGTCGTCGACATAAAATTTTACAAAATGATACTTTTTGAAGCATCGCATTCTAGATACACGCATTCATTCGACAATCTCGGAAAAAAATATCATTTGACACGATGATATTTTTTCTGCTACAATCATTTGACTTTTTGATTTTGCCGTACCTCAAGTGAACTAGATCTTCATCGAAAATGGGTCCTTTTTTCGTGTTTTCGCGTGAATTTCTATACTCCTGTAAGAGAACACCATTTTCCTGGTTCACTGAGTGAAAATATCAAGTAGTCTAATGGCTTAGTATCGGTAAATGCACGATTAAGCAGTTCTGGATTCTCACTGAAAAATGTCAAATGACATTCATTCTACATTTTTTGCAATCATGTCATCGCAAAAGCATTGATTGTTAATGCACAAATGATTGTCGCTTTTGGAAAGTCGTGTCATGGTAACCATGAATATCATGATCAAAAAATGATTTTGACACCCGCTTACTGCGAATATCATAAAAAAATGTCGACAATTAACAACACTGGTCATGACTTTTTTTTATTCTGATCAGATCTGCAAAATGTCACTGACATAGTCATGAAACAAAATAATGTCAGCGTCACGAGCTCTATTGTGATGATCAGAGTTTAGTTAAAATAGTTGTTGCGACCATCACATGCTTGGTGACATTATGTGCAACCAACTCTTGGTCTGTCACTTGGTCGCGACATTTTCTATCGGTGATCATCGCGATGGTCATATGTGGTGCGTGCGAGTGGTTCCAAGAAACAAAATGAGCTGGGTTTCTCGCTCTGTTTGACCCGACAAACCATCAAACCAGACAAAGCGAGAAAGCATGCTCGTTTTACGCCAAGTATATTGCAAGAATGTGGTGATTATCAAAGACAGAAAATGTCGCGACCAAGTGAGTTACCAAGAGTTGGGTGCTAAACAAAATGTCATCAGGCATGTGATTGGACCACCAACTGTTCAAGCCTCACCTCTGATCATCTCAGTTGTTTACGTGAGCTGATTTGAGCTTCGTTTCTGTCATGAGTATTGATGACTGTAACAGTGGCATTTGGCAGCACTGTTCACAGCCAGAAAAAGTCATGATTATGCTTGTGAGGGCATTAAGCTCAGCTTGTCAGAGTATCGCGTTGGACTTAAGAATTCGCATGTCGTTATCGACATGTCATGTTTATTAATTTTTAGAATTTCACTGCTCCGCCCGGACTGAGTCAGCAGCAGCCGCCTCCGCCGCCATCCATGTTGGCAAACAACGACCAACAGCTGGCAACAACAGAACAGCCACCACAGCAACAACTGCCCTTTGTGGCAAGCTCCGCGATGCATCAAATGACAAACGATTTTTTGCTACTGTACGATCTCTATCAACAACAGCTGCTGCAGCAGCAGCAGCAACAGCAATCAGACTCGCAATCACAACCGCAGCAGATCACCCCGTACGCACCAATTGCTGGTCATGCGCCGTACATACATGGGTGCTTCTATCACTGCGTACCGAATGGGGCTGATGCCAACAGTAAGTACCGGATGGGCAATTGCTTTCCTGCTTAAGCATGTGGTGCACACTAAATTCTTCTTGCTATTCCAGATCCTGGCACGTTAGCTGTTCCGTACGATACGAGCAATCCGTACAATTCGCCGCCACCGGTTGGCGGTAATCCATATTGGCCCAACATTTGAACTATTGTGTCTGCTGGTGCTTCCTTGACCTCTCCCTGCATTCGGTAAGTGTTTTGGTGGGCAGTGGTTTGGATAAATCTCATGGCAGGGTTTGCTAATCGTTTCGAAACATTTTTTTTACAGATTCACTCCATTATGTTTTGGTGTTTGACATTCTATCATGCACCTTTTTTTAAAAATATGAAATGCTCTGCGTTGATTTTTTGGCGATTTCGAAGACATTTATTTTTAGCATATTTGCATTAGCAGTTGATATTCACGACGCATGTGCATTCAGTGGTATTTGACTTCGAAAGTCGCGCATTGAAGTGGAAAATCCACTGTACTCATTTTTTATACTTCTTTATATCACTTGTTATGACTCATCGTGTTATAACTACATTTTATTAACTCGTTTCACATTCATTAACCACGGAAGTGAGAAAGCATAGATTGCTTTAAAAAGGATTTAACAAAATTTGATTTATTTTTTCACACGCGTTTGCTCACCAGCGAAGGGAACATTGTGCGTTCCCTCTTGGCGCACGTGGCGCACAGCAAAAGTTACTTTTTTACAATATTTCATTGTACGATTAAGAATGCATTATAAATGAATTCCAGAGCAATAAACTGCATGCAAACAAAGCCGCCCCTAGTGTTCCATTACTGTGTAAATTATGATGCTCAAAAAGATTTTTCATTGCGAAGCATACATACAATCAACTCGATTATAAGGAAGCAGCAGAGTGATGATGGCAGCGGGCTCAGTTCTGTTTTTCGCAGTTAAAAAATGGTAAGTTATTCACATCTCCTTTCTCAATTGCGGGGGTTAGCTAACGATCAACCGACTCCATTTGGCTTATGGCGAACAGTATGAAAACGGACACGTACGGACGTACGAAGTCTGTCCGATTGCCCCTGGGCAAGTGCCATCAAAGAAGCTCATCCTACTAGTTGGAAATGAAAAAGTTTATAAGAGTGCTACTTGAATCGATTCGATAGACCTTTTTTATTTCGGATAAGGTAAATAAAGGCAGACACGTTAGGGAAAATGTTTAAATCTAGAGATATATAAATACAGTGACCATGCGTATGTGCAGACCTTATGTTACACTCATATTTTTTAGGAAAATGTATGGCAACTTTGAAGTTTCTATCAGATTTTCTGTTTTTGTCATTAGTTTTTTAGCAGTTAAAAACCGATTTTTACCGAGATCCGAGATGTTATACCGATTTTTACCTTCAAAAAAAGATACACAACAAGAATGATATATTACCAAAATGTTCGAGGCCTTCGCACCAAATACAATGAATTGCGCCTTTCTGCGAATGAATCAGGGATTGAAATGCTTGCCCTTACTGAAACCTGATTAAATGAATCGATTCCATCCAACATGGTCCTTGATAGTGATGCCTACAACATATACCGCTGCGATCGAAGCAGGTTAAACAATGAACGTTCGCGTGGGGGTGGTGTGCTACTTGCATGTTCCGTTCGATATCCTTCTGTGGCACTTAACATTAATCAACCCACGCTTGAAGCTTTATGTATACGTGTTTCTTTTTCTAAGTTTCGTCTTTATGTGGGGATTGTTTATGTGCCACCGTATTTGAGCAGCGACCGCAACTATTTGGAATTCCTTTCTGCTTTCATCAGTGATGCATACATGCAAATGAAACCGAATGATCATCTTATCCTTCTGGGTGACTTCAATCAACCTGCGTTAGAGTGGTCGCTTTCTACCGCAGTAAGGCCAGATTCATCTTCAGCTATAAGACATTATGTGCCACATATTTCTTCGAATACATCCAGTTCCTGCTTTTTGGATATGTTAAACCTGCATGAACTCTATCAGCTGAACGGGGGGCATAACCATTTAAATCATTATTTGGACCTGGTGCTCTCCAACTCTGCTGCAGCTGCTTGTTGTTCTGTGTATCCTGCTTCGTCACTGCTCCTGCCCCAGGATGCCCATCATCCTGCTCTAGAAATTGCGTTACCGTCTTCTGTATTTAGGGCTAGTAGGGTTAAGAATGTATTACCTTCTGCTCCTAATTCATTGAGTGTTCGTTATAATTTTCGGCTCACAGACTATCGTAAACTTAATTCAATTCTATCTCGTTCCGACTGGTCTTTTTTTTATCAATGTACATCTGTCGACGAGGCTGTCCAATCGTTTAATGCTTTGTTAACCTCTGCACTCCTTTCATGTACACCTATTTTTCGATCCCCTCCTAATCCTCCCTGGTCCAATCGTACTCTTCGCAACCTGAAAAAGGATAGAATGAAATATCTTAGCAGGTATCGTCGGAACCGATCTGCATTCAACTTTCGTTTATTTAAGTACGCTGCCTCTGCGCATCGACTATACAACAGGGCTCGTTTTGAGGCCTATTCGAGTAGACTGCAATCGCGTTTCCGTTCTGATCCAGCATCCTTCTGGCAATTTGTTAGGATTCGAAGAGGGTGCAATACGTTACCTAATGAAATGGTACTTGATTCTCGAACTGCCTCTACGCCTGTTGAGATCTGTGAGCTATTCTCTGCACATTTTTCCCAAATGTTTGAGCCACCGGTTAGTGACCCTAACCTTATTGAGGGTGGGCTACTCTACACGCCAGAGAACTTAATTAATCTCTCCGATATTTCGGTTAGCTCTGAAACAGTTGTACAGGTGTTATTTGGGTTGAAACGTTCTTTTACTCCTGGTCCAAATGGCATTCCTGCCTCTGTTTTAATAAACTGTAAGGACGTGCTTGCTCCACACCTTGCTAAAATTTTCAACCTTTCACTTTCTCTTGGGGTTTTTCCTGCTCTTTGGAAATCCTGTTGGCTTTTTCCGGTACACAAAAAGGGATGCCGTAGCATTTGTTTCTAATTATCGTGGGATAACCCAAACTTGCGCCACAGCCAAAACTTTTGAGCTATGTATCCTTCCAACCATACTTCATAGTTGTAGTTCAGCTATTAGCCCTAAACAGCATGGGTTTATGCCTGGTAGGTCTACTTCAACTAATCTCATGTCTTTTATTTCCAATATTTATAGATCTTTTGAGGCCGGTACCCAACTTGATGCAATATACACCGACTTTCATGCTGCTTTTGATAGTTTACCTCACTCTTTATTATTAGCTAAATTGTCTAAACTTGGTTTTGGTGATGGCATTATTAGCTGGCTGTCCTCATATTTAAGTAATCGATCATGCAGGGTTAAAACCGGGTCGTACTTATCTGAGGAGTTTTTTTGTACGTCAGGTGTCCCTCAGGGTTGTGTGCTAAGTCCACTTCTGTTTTCTTTGTTCATAAATGATGTTTGTAATGTTTTACCTCCTGATGGTCATCTCCTTTATGTGGATGATATCAAAATCTTTTTACCTGTGTCTTCTTCTGATTGTCTGAGACTTCAGCATTACCTCAATGCATTTGCTCATTGGTGTTCATCCAATTTACTTCGCCTGTGTCCCGAAAAATGTTATTTCTTTCTCTCACTCTCTTTCTCCTATTTTATTTAACTATACTCTCTCTAGCGCTTCCCTCTCTCATGTTATGTCCATCCGTGACCTTGGTATTATACTTGACTGTCGTCTGAACTTTAAACTGCAGCTTGATGAGGTGCTACTAAAAGCAAATCGAACCCTTGGGTTTATCTTACGTTTTACCTCTATTTTTAGAGATCAAAGCATCCTAAGAATCCTTTATTGTGCTTTGGTAAGGCCTATTCTAGAATATGCTAGTATCATCTGGAATCCTCCCTCTATTGATGGCTGTTCGAGAATTGAAAGCATTCAGCGCCTCTTTACCAGGATTGCCTTTCGTCGTTTGTTCGGTGCTGCCTCACTACCTCCCTATGAAACGCGATTGCAGTTATTCAATATTCACTCTTTAAGCTTCCGCCGCCAAGTGTTTCAGGCTTGTTTTATTGGTGGCTTATTACTTTCTGCTACTGATGCTCCTGATTTACTCTCGTCCATCTCGCTGTATGTTCCCTCTCGTTCTCTTCGTCCACGTGATCCTCTGTCAATTGAAACACGTCATACTCTTTATACTTTCAATGACCCTCTTCTGTCCTGTTTCAGGTTGTTTAACCACTTTTACTATCTCTTTGATTTCGACTCCTCTCTTAACTCTTTCCGTAACCGTATTTTTTCTTCTAATTCCCTTTAATTATTCTCCTTAGTTTTCTATTACTCTCTTTTTTTTTTTGTTAAGTTTATGATAGTCTCTACGCTCTACTCTTGTTTTTTTTCTTTTCTTTTTTGCTAGGTCAAGACTAGGTTAGTTAGGCTTAGTTTTTCATGAATTATTTTGTTTTTTTTGTTAGTATTAAATTAGTTTTAAGTCTATTATATTTAGCCTTGATGGCGGATATTGTATTAAATAAATGAAATGGGCCGACCCGATAGCGCCGGAGATGTAATTTTAGTCATTTAGCGCGTGGCCACGGAGCTGAAAAAATGTTGAAAAAATTTTCAACTTTGTCAAAATTGCTTGTCAACTGCAAAAAAGAGCTATTCTCGTGGCCGCACCAAAAACATACACAAGAGCGACAAAAAGCTCCAACATCTGAATATCATCGATATTTTGTTTAAAAAGTACTAAATAGGTACATAAATCAATTAGAATCATGCATTTTAGCATTATTATCATAACAATGGGTCACAACTGCGCCAAATAGCTGTTTGTCTACGCTTTTTCACGAACGTCAAATTTTGTCAACTTTTTTTCCTGGCTGCTCCAGGTTACAAAACTTTGACAAAAGCTAAAAAAAAGTGACAAAAGCTCACATTTTGAAAAATTTGTCAGCATTTTGTCACTCCCATGGCCTTTTGCTTATTGGTATCCAGAAATTTGAACAATTTTTCGGCATTACACCGCTATAAAAAATCAAACTAAAAATTGAATGCCTTTTAAGAACAGTTTCCTTACAATAACCTCTTTATGATAACCTTTTATTGTTTTACTTTCCGAGTGTTTCAACTTTCAATGCAAAAAAATAGTTCATGTTCATAGGTAGGACCTATGCTATAGTGCCCACCATTACTCAACGAGTTTCAACGCATTTTACAAAGTTTTTTGGTTTTTACTTTTACAATTTTTTTTCAAATTCTTCCTTCCTGGATGGCTATTCAAACTACCTTCGCCATCTCAGACACCCAAATCCCAAGCTCTTTCAACGCATTCCATGCTTGACTGCATTGTGTATGACGTGAACTGGTAATGGTCCTGTCCAACATTCTATTCAACGAGGTGTCTCTTTGACGAATCCTTGATGTGTTTTTAGCGCTCCATGCTTTGGTTGTCTTGTGGGCCATCCTTGCTTATCATGACAAGGTGGTCTAAAGGAAGTTTTTCAGCTTTCAGCCAATCGAACATACGCATTCCCCATATGCATAGAAGTTGTTGCTGTGCCGAGGAAAGTAGAATTCAGATGGAGGAAAATGAGTTTTGTTGGATTTTGAATGCTCTTTTTTCTCGAGCAATTTGATTTCAGAGATTTTCAGCTTAGGAAAAATAAATCAATGCGTTGCTAAGGCGTATCCCAATCATCATAGAAATATGGCCTTCTTTGACCGTAAAATTTAATATTTCTATAAACTATACCCACGGTCTATGAAAGAGAACAGGCGAATGATGCGTTTAGAGCAAATTAACAGAAAGCCGTGTAAAGATTTTGAAAGTTAAATTAAACATTGTTTATGTTTATGCAATGGACGTTGATTTGAAGCAAATGAAAGTTATTTTCAGCATTTTGGACTCATGTCCTACTTCTAAATAGAGTATATATAACTCATCGACCTATTCGATGTTTCATTCTACACTCAGTGTTCAATATCCAGTTGGAACGTAATATGCGCTGTCTTATGCCTGTTAAACTTTTGGTTCCTCCCGCAAGATCGTTGCATATTGAACGGTACTGATTCGTGGTCACGGAATAGTAAACAATGAAAATGGTTATCAATGTTTCTGAATACAGATTAAACTTCAATTACCTCAATTATTTTCTTCATGAGTCATTAGTTCATGAGTGCGTAGGAAATTCAAGCATTGGAAATTTCCCAATAGTAGCTATTATTAGATTGCTATTATCAGTTTGCTTGTGACCACTTTTCATGACATTGTCAATAGTGAGCTCAAAATAGAAAGCAATAGCAACGGGCTTTGTATCTTTGTTAAGATAATCTAGTTAGCCATATCGCATATGCAGTTTAGCGAAATTTACTTTAAGGAAGCATTCATCTTGAAAAGACAAAAAATATATGAAACATGGTGGGGGTGATTTGTATATGTATTTGTATATTTATTAAAATGATCGACGGACCTCATAAGCCCACTCGATATATGTAAGGGTACAATAGGAATATAACATAAATAGTCACACGCTTTACACAACAATAACAAGGACGCTAAAGATTCTGGCGAGAGGCGCGAAGTAAATTAATGCGACTCAACACATTTGCTATCGTCATGCCGGGCTCATACGCATCAGATGCCGCATTCAGAGCAAGACATATACGCAAAAACGGGTCTCGGGAGATGAAGACGGTCCTTGTCTCTGGGATGGCCAGCATCGCCCGAGGGCGGAGGGTTCTTGCAGGCACGTATAGCTGTATCGAAGAGAGCAAAACCGGACAATCGATGCTACCGTTGAGAAGTCCGACGATAAACGCCAGCCTAGCATTTCGTATTCGGTCGTCGAGTTGGGGTAACCCTAGCAACAAGCACCTTGTTGTGTAGTCGTTGTTGCTGCCCCACGAACGGAGCGCGAAACGGGAGGCCCTACGCTGGATGGACTCCAAGCGCGCAACCCCCCGAGCAGAGGAGGGCTACCACACAACGCTGCCATACTCCAGCACTGACCGAATAAGAGCACAATAAAGAGTTTTGGAGCAGATTGGGTCAGAGAGCTCGCGAGTCATGTTAACGACTAAACCCAACAATTGACTGCATTTTGTCACAACGTGATCAAGGTGTTGCTTAAACGTGAGTTTCGCGTCGACGAAAACACCCAAGTCCTTGACACAATCGACTCTCTGCAAAGTTTGCCCGATTAGCGTGTAGTCGAAATGCACTGGAGAGCGCGAACGGCTGATGGTGATGGTAACACACTTATCAACACAAATGGTTAAGTAGTTTCGCGTGCACCAGTTATCGAATTCTTCTAGTGAAGCCTGGAGTATGCGATGGTCGTCTGGTCCCTGGATTTACCGAAAGATATTAGTGTCGTCCGCGTAGAGCAGGTGATTATCGGTAGGAAGGATCGTGGAAACATCATTTATATAAAGGACAAATAGTAAATGTCCCAGATTGCTGCCTTGAGGGACGCCAGAAGAAGCACGGAGGGATCTAGATAAATGGGACCCCATCCTAACGGAATAAGTACGGCCCATTAGATATGATCTCAGCCAAGCAACTAGAGGATCTGGAAGGCCAAGTCTGTCGAGTTTTGCTAGTAATATGACGTGAGATATCCTGTCGATGGCGGCTTTTAGATCGATGTAAATGACATCTACTTGAAAGCGAGCATCAATGGATTTATGGCAGCTACTGACGAATTGCATAAGGTGGAATATATATATTGGGTGATTGTGGAATCTGACGAAACCCTCTTAGCCGCGTTCGAGAGGAAGATGCTCAGAAGGATACTTGGCCCCGTATGTGTGGAAGGACAATGGAGGAGCCGCTATAATGACGAGCTATACGAGATGTACGGCGACCTCACTGTCGTACAGCGTATAAAGCTCGCCAGGCTCCGGTGGGATGGCGTGGAGGCGTCCGCCATTAAGGCCGGGATAACGGACTGGCAGACGAAGGCGCGAGACCGTGAGCGGTTTCGGACACTCCTGAGGCAGGCCAAGACCGCAAAGCGGTTGTAGCGCCGGATAAGTAAGTAAGTAAGTAAGATTGTGGTTTAAACAATGACGATTTTGTACGGTATTTATTTGCGTAAGGAAAAATGGGCACTAGCTGTAACAGCCCTGCAATTGCCTTGGATACCGGCGTCGAAGGTCTACACAAGGAAGACTAACGTAATCTTTACAGCAAAAGTGTCCTTCAGGTACTTTAATCTGGGTCCATTTGTGATACGCACATCCAACAACGCTGCAATATACCGGATTTACCACCAGTCACCTTCTGCTGGATCCATGGTCATTAACGGTAACGAAATAGCCGATCGATTAGCCAATGCAGGACGTAAGTGACTTCGTCTTCTCTTCGTCTTCTTCGAAAAATCTAGCCCACAACTTCACAATTTTCATTATCAATTACCAATTCAATTCAATCAAAACAAAATTTTCAAGTCAGAAATTAAAACGAATTGTGGCGACGAAATTAAAACGAATTAAATTGTTAAAGTGGCGAATCAACAAATCTATTTTTTTTATCTATTTTATTTGTTGTGGCAACACATTAAAAAATCAGAAAAACATACTGGCTATACTTTATTGCACTTCAAAAGCAATTACCACAAGAATGAAAATATACCATTAACGAGACGTTCAGACTCAAAAACTGATTGCGCCATCTATCGGCGGGAACCATGACACCAGAGCTTTCATCGCTTTGAACCTTCTTCTTTGAACCTTCGTCTTCTCATTTAGCGCGTGGCCACGAAGCTGAAAAAATGTTGAAAAAATTTTCAACTTTGTCAAAATTGCTTGTCAACTGCAAAAAAGAGCTATTCTCGTGGCCGCACCAAAAACATACACAAGAGCGACAAAAAGCTCCAACATCTGAATATCATCGATATTTTGTTTAAGAAGTACTAAATAGGTACATAAATCAATTAGAATCATGCATTTTAGCATTATTATCATAACAATGGGTCACAACTGCGCCAAATAGCTGTTTGTTTACGCTTTTTCACGAACGTCAAATTTGTTAACTTTTGTCAACTTTTTTTCCTGGAGCACCAGGTCACAAAATTTTGACAAAAGCTCAAAAAAGTGACAAAAGCTCACATTTTGAAAAATTTGTCAGCATTTTGTCACTCCCGTGGCCTTTCGCTTATTGATTCCAGTACTCCCAAATAGCCAGAATTGCTTAAGCAGCTCATTTTGGCACGCTAAAGATCGCTGCTCTAATTCGCCTTTTGCAGTAGATAAACAGCATCAAAGTTCTATGTGGGTCTTTCAAACAGCGCCTAAGCAGCTTCCTTATGCCACGATGCCAGGGATTATTTTACTTTGTGTTTTATTTTCAAGCAAGCGTCATAGATGAAATAAACAACAAGATTTGTTTCGTTTAAACACATATGTATATTTTTAAATCCTTTGTATTGATGAATTACAAAAAATTTTACACAATTTACTGTACAATCATAATCACTTCACTCAATATTCATTCTTCAATTAACGAATCTAACTTGTGCAGCAGCAATGATATTATTGCCGGCGTCCGTCTTTGACACTTTGACAAGAGCCGCCTTGTATCGATGTCATGCATTAAAAAGCTATAAAGTTCCACCAAGTTCAGTACCCTTTCTTAACAAGCCTTCAAGTTCCTTCATGAACCCTACTCATAGTGCTAATCAGCCGCAAAGTTCCAAAGAGTACCATGTGCCTGTTAAAAAGCTCCATAGTTCCGCAAAGTTCCGTCTATCTCTTAACCAGCCACAAAGTACGACATCGGAACGATTTTTCGTTAAACATCCCTAATTCAGCTATAAAGTACGAGCTGGCTATTTGGGCTGCCTGGAATCGATAATTATTTATGAACATTTTGATGATATATCGAGTTTTTCTTTGTTAGAAAAGAGAACGGCGTAATTGATATTTTTCATTTATTGTTTTCCTTGTAGTATAAATTACCTCCAAATAATTAAACTTGTCCAACTAGGTATGAAATTTGTTACCCACTGTAATGTCATTTTTCTATACAGCAATTATCCGCAGTACGCGGTACACGACATACGCAAATTCGCAGTACGCGATTGCTCTAAATTTGACAGCTCCATGTGTTTTTTTGCAAATATTTTAATACTTAGAAATGTTTTATGCTCTTTTTGAGTTTACTTAATGTTCTTTTTGCATTTTTCATTTAATTTGTGCAAAAGATACCTGTTTTACAATAAAAAACTTTAATGCAAAACTCTGTGGCGATATTATGGCGATATTGGCGATATTGGTAGTGTAAACTATTTTTCCATACAAATCCGCTATACGCGAAAACTCGAGATACGCTATTGCGCTCGGTCCCATACGATAACGCATATCGGATAATGACTGTATCCTGATCGATTCCCCCCTTCTCCCCCCCCTCCACCTCCCCCCTCCCCCCCACAAATTCCATCGCTGATTCTTGGGAGCAAACTCATCAAGCTCTCTCGCTTTGTTTGCCAAGCAATCAAGCGTAACAAGAACGAGAAAACATGCTTAGTTTGCTTGAGGGGGAAAAATACAATACAGGTAGTCCCCGAGATACGCAGTACCTCTTCTACGCAGATACGGAGATACATAGTTTTCTTAAATTGACAGTTATTCGAGCAAATTATACTGATTGTAAAGTCATTTGTAAAGTGCTAAATAATTTTCCATTTCATCGCATTTTAATAATATTTCAAAAAGACTCAACTTTATAAACTTCAGTCAGAATCGTACTGAATTATTAATTTAGCCATTACAACCACTCACTAAAATGCAAAATTACACAAACATTTGCTATATTTTGGTAGGAAACCGTGAGTTTCGACTTGCACGGAAAATCGACATTACGCAATTTCTACACGGTCCGCATCAATAGCGTATCTCGGGGACCGCTTGTACACCATTCGTAAGCAGTAAGGCAAACTGCTATAGTTCCGTCTCTTTCGCTCTCCTCGGCTGGACGTTACTCGTTTTAGTTAACTCGACTGGACGTCCCTTCCTCTTTCTTTCCATTTTCTGTGCGGCACGCCACCTAACAAGCTCCTGGGCGCCATTTTTCGTGTAGCTTCTGTGTGCGGTGTCTAGTGACGCTAAACTTTAAGTGATTTACGCATTTTCCTTTTTGCAGTGGTTAATCAAACGTTTGTGTAATGGATTCCATACCGAATCAATCGAATCGTACGAGTAATGACGAGACGCCATTACTGCAGGTAAAATAATGAATTTTTCACTTGGTAAATCCTTTCGCTGCTACCACACTGGTGCGGAGTGGAGCAGCAGATCTACAGATCAACCGACATTGGTTTATCTCAGTTTATCTCAGTTATCAGTTTTATCTCTTGCATTTTTTTATATTTTTTGTGGTGTGTTAGTCTTCTGGTAATGCTGTGGATGAAGTGCGCCAGCTGCCGGCACAAGAACAGCCACCTCTGATGGTAGTGAACAATGGGCAACAGCAAGTGCCCGGACATCCGATGCCATTGTCCCCTATCGGGTCAGATTTGCCGCAAAGGCAGCAGCAACAGGTGAAGATAGCTGACCTTTCCGAGCTCGCTGATTCTACCCCGTATACAGGGCTTCCGGAAGGAAAGGAACCGAATCTGTTCGGTGCAATCGGTACTCCCTGTCCGCCACAGCAGCGCCATCTATCGATACCGTGGCAGTTTGTCAAGATGGACGCGGTTCTTCAATTGGACATTGGGATCCATACACAAGATCCTGTTTTGCCGCTGCAAGAAGTGTCTGACCAGTATGCAATGCACGCGAATTGCCATATCAAGCAGCAGCTAACTTTCCAGCAGCAGCTGATGCAAATGCCGCCGCCACAACAGCAGCACTACCATCAACAGCAACATCAGCAGCAAATGCCGCAACCACAACAGCTGCACTACCATCAACAGATGCATCAACTGGCGCAGCTGCATCAACACTATCAACAGCAACATCAGCAGCAAATGCCGCAGGAGCAACAGCAACGTCAGCAGCAAATGCCGCAGCCGCAACAGCAACATCAGCTGCAAATGCCGCAGCCGCAACAGCAACACTACCATCAACAGATGCATCAACTGGCGCAGCTGCATCAACACTATCACCAGCAACATCAGCAGCAAATGCCGCAACCACAACAGCTGCACTACCATCAACAGATGCATCAACTGGCGCAGCTGCATCAACACTATCAACAGCAACATCAGCTGCAAATGCCGCTGCCGCAACAGCAACGTCAGCAGCAAATGCCGCAGCCGCAACAGCAACATCAGCTGCAAATGCCGCTGCCGCAACAGCAACACTACCATCAACAGATGCATCAACTGGCGCAGCTGCATCAACACTTTCAACAGCAACATCAGCAGCAAATGCCGCAGGAGCAACAGCAACGTCAGCAGCAAATGCCGCAGCCGCAACAGCAACATCAGCTGCAAATGCCGCAGCCGCAACAGCAACATCAGCAGCAAATGCCGCAAGAGCAACAGCAACATCAGCAGCAAATGCCGCAACCACAACAGCTGCACTACCATCAACAGATGCATCAACTGGCGCAGCTGCATCAACACTATCAACAGCAACATCAGCTGCAAATGCCGCTGCCGCAACAGCAACACTACCATCAACAGATGCATCAACTGGCGCAGCTGCATCAACACTTTCAACAGCAACATCAGCAGCAAATGCCGCAGGAGCAACAGCAACCTCAGCAGCAAATGCCGCAGCCGCAACAGCAACATCAGCTGCAAATGCCGCAGCCGCAACAGCAACATCAGCAGCAAATGCCGCAGCCGCAACAGCAACATCAGCAGCAAATGCCGCAAGAGCAACAGCAACGTCAGCAGCAAATGCCGCAGGAGCAACAGCAACGTCAGCAGCAAATGCCGCAGCCGCAACAGCCATATCAGCTGCAAATGCCGCAGCCGCAACAACAACACTACCATCAACAGATGCATCAACTGGCGCAGCTGCATCAACACTTTCAACAGCAACATCAGCAGCAAATGCCGCTGCCGCAACAGCAACGTCAGCAGCAAATGCCGCAGCCGCAACAGCAACATCAGCTGCAAATGCCGCATCCGCAACAGCAACACTACCATCAACAGATGCATCAACTGGCGCAGCTGCATCAACACTTTCAACAGCAACATCAGCAGCAAATGCCGCAGGAGCAACAGCAACGTCAGCAGCAAATGCCGCAGCCGCAACAGCAACATCAGCTGCAAATGCCGCAGCCGCAACAGCAACATCAGCAGCAAATGCCGCAGCCGCAACAGCAACATCAGCAGCAAATGCCGCAAGAGCAACAGCAACATCAGCAGCAAATGCCGCAGGAGCAACAGCAACGTCTGCAGCAAATGCCGCAGCCGCAACAGCAATATCAGCTGCAAATGCCGCAGCCGCAACAGCAACACTACCATCAACAGATGCATCAACTGGCGCAGCTGCATCAACACTATCAACAGCATCAGCAGCAAATGCCGCAGGAGCAACAGCAACGTCAGCAGCAAATGCCGCAGCCGCAACAGCAACATCAGCTGCAAATGCCGCAGCCGCAACAGCAACATCAGCAGCAAATGCCGCATCCGCAACAGCAACATCAGCTGCAAATGCCGCAGCCGCAACAGCAACACTACCATCAACAGCAACATCAGCAGCAAATGCCGCAAGAGCAACAGCAACATCAGCAGCAAATGCCGCAGCTGCAACAGTAGTGCTACAATCAACAGCAACATCAGCAGCAAATGCCGCAGGAGCAACAGCAGCACTACATTCAACTGCAATATCATCAGCAAATGCCACAGCCACAACAGCAACATCACCAGCAAATGCCGCAGCAGCAACAGCAGTGCTACAATCAACAGCAACATCAGCAGCAAATGCCGCACCAGCACTCCATTCAACAGCATTACCAGCAGCCACTGCCGCAGCAGCACCATCATCAACAGCAACACCAGCAGCCATTGCCGCAACAGCAGCACTACATTCAACTGCAACATCAGCAGGAAATGCTGCAGCAACAAAACCAGCAACACCAGCAGCACTCCATTCAACAGCATCACCAGCAGCCACTGCCGCAGTAGCACCACCATCAAGAGCAACACCAGCAACTACTGCCGCAACAGCAGCCACTGCCGCAACAGCAGCCACTGCCGCAACAGCAGCCACTGCCGCAACAGCAGCCACTGCCGCAACAGCAGCCACTGCCGCAACAGCAGCACTACCATCAACAGCAACACCAGCAGCAAGTAGACCAAAGGAAGCCAAAACTACAACTAAATGATCCAGGGTAGTGGTGCACATCGAGTGCTTGTCGTGGATGGCCGCCCGTGCGTGTAATCCTTAACAACAGTAAGTTACATGCGTAAGAAGAAGCTTTGCCTCTTGGGAGTAATGAGCTCTTAACACAATTTCCCACGCAGATGGTCAATCAATGTCAATGGCGTTTAATTGTTCATTACCACCAAATCCTACTGATGATGGTGAAGTTCGCCGCTGCACTTAAACTAATTTTCTTTATTTTGTGCTAGTTTGCTTTGTACTTTCACCGGTAAGTTTACCCTTCTTGGAAAGGAAAATGCATATACCTTGTTTTGATCATTTTCAAATTTTCATTCACAGACTCATTTTTATCTCTGATGCTTAATCCTAACTATTTATGTTACGTTTATGTTACATTTGCTTGAACTTTCTGCACCATTAATTACTAACATTATCGTTCAACATGCGCAAGCCACAAATTCACTCAGCGGTGTAATTCAATAGAGGATGCTGATCCGAGAGCGACTGCTGATTCCCGCATATTTGGCTAACTATAAACCATTTGGCAAATGTCTTAGCGTAAAGGCACCATTGATTGTAATACTTCACTAAAACGATTGCAAATTAATGTAAATGAACTCGAAATCAATAAACACAGGTTTGCACATTACATCGCTCAGTTTCATTACTCGTAGGAAGTTCCGCATGATGCGTTGCGAAATTTAAATACTACGAATAGGAATTCTCACCCGACCAGTGAACGAAACAGCTCACTGTTTTCGACCGTCCTAAATTTTATACAGATGCTCTTACCTTAAACCATGATACCGGAAACGAGTTTACTTAGAATCACAATCCAAAAAACCCCAAAGACGCACCCATGATGCCACCATTGGAGGGACATTTTGGCTTACTGCTGCAATTTGCTGGAGGAAAAGCGACCACTTAGCACGAGCACTACCGGTACACTGTGGCATGGTGCGATTCAGGTGAGCAGGTGAGATGGTCTTATTCCGGTGGTATGCTAATAGTAGTGGTGGTGTTTAAGCACAAGATACGCTGTATGCTAACGAATACACAGGCAAGGTTTGCTGAATGTACTTCTGCTATATCGATTGCTGTATGCGTTTGTCGGCCGAGCTGGGTAAGTGTGTGGGAGTGTTAACGAAATTATCGCACTGGTTTGAGAGAAAGATTAAAAAAAAACGGTGTCATTGTACTACAGTTCAACCTGGCTGGGAGAATCTGCACAAGGACACATTCGACAGGGCGATTAGCAAACGTTTTACCATGATATTGATTTATCTATTTACGAGATCTCGATCTCTCAACTAAAGCGTAATGAAGAAGTAGTAAAATTGTAAAAGTGGCCGGAGTCGGGTTTTCTCCAATACGATACATCAAAAATCTTATTGATAATCCAAAAAAATCCATCATTGTTCAAATCAAATCCACTTGACACGGTAAACTTGATGAGCCCCTTTACGGAGCCACCCATCGGTGCAACAGTTTACCGGCGATTATAATTTATTTTAAATTCGAAAAATCTAAATTACATGAATCGCCTATAGAAGGCCTTAGAGGGTATGTAAATATGCTTTGTAAAAAAGCAGGTTAACTGTGCAAAAGCAAAATTCATATTCTTTTGCACTATTACATGTTACTTTTGGTATAGAAGAAATGTCTTATCGACAATACGATATGACTGTAATATTCTTCACAAAAAAAGGAAACAGTGTGCGTAGGGGAACCTTGCAAAATTCACTGACCACATGTGTCTTCTATTATGCGGGTGTAACAAATGTTTTGCCATTATATTATATTTCAACCAGAGCAGATTATTGAACCCACATTTCGGTTCACTCCAGCACACTTGCCCATCTCGTCCGCCAAAGGATCGAGCAAAAACGACTACGCACAAACACGCATCTGTACTCTCATTGCCATACGGCTTCACCTGTCGCACACATTGCGCAATGCGCTTAAGTACACTAACACCACCGAAAGCTTCACAGTCGCAGCCCGACGTGGCCGTCCCTTCCAGTTCTGTATCACTGTATCGGAGTGGCTTGCGCTGAGCGGTCGTTATCCCCCAGCAGCGTCGGTGCGTGCAAAGCGCGAGAAGTGAAAAAAAAAATGGTGCCCCACCGGTGGTGCCGTCGTGCGTCGATTTTCTGTTCGGTGTTTCTGATGCTAAGCTGCGTTTGCTTCCCGCCCGTCCACACTATCATCGTTCCGGGTAAGTGCGGAATGCTCTAAGTTCAACGCAGCTTTGCAAGAAATTGGAAATGTGATCAACACGCCAAATCGAACCACTTTCCAGTTGAACCCGTGACTACCGTCCCTGCAGTGGTCAGCACCACCATTAGCCCTAACGCTACCGCTAGCCGCTTGCCGCAGCCAAGGGCGGCCGAACAGCCGCAGTCGGCCGCGGTTGCGTACCAGTTGCCTTGTTCGGCCGAGAAGCCATTTGTGTTCGAACGGTCGTCCAAGGGTTTGCAGCTGTATCTGCTCGACGGAACCGGGCTGTATCGCATCGAGGATGGGGACTCATCCGGCGGCATGGTCAAATCGCTCATTAGCACCCTGCCCAAGCGCTACGTGGAAGCGCGGAAGCTACAGGTAAGGGTTTCAGGATTCCGATAGGAGAAGCGCAGAAGAACTTTCGGCCAACGTGAAAGGTATACGATTACTTGGCAGTGGTAATAGTAGTAGCAGGTATGATAGTGTTAGTAACACGCCACACAAGAAGCCTTCAGTGATTTGTACAATTTACTGAAAAGAAGTGAGGCAACGGTGAGGAAAAAAAGATTTAAATTTTCCTAAAAATAATGTCAATTTTGATTAAAAAATAATACAGGGTTTCCCACGATTTATTGGTCAGTTCCCATGATTTATTGGTGCGTTCCCACGATTTTTTGGTCGTATCCTATAGATTTTTGGTTCGTTCCCATATTTTATTGGTATTTTCCAATTGGATATCAATACAATTGGACCAACAAATTCTGGGAAACGACCAAAAAATCGTGGGAACGCACCAAAAAAATATGGGAACCCACCAAAAATTGATGGGAACCAACCAATAAATCGTGGGAAACCCTGTAATGATACCCTTTACAGAATTTAAAAAAAACTTGTTAGAAACAGTTAATGCGTAATTTAATGAAAAATTGGAACAAATTGTACGTAATGTGTTCGACCGATTTATAATTGAGTGACGTGCTCTAGTGAGTGCTACACTAATTGGGCAATGGGACGCGCCTACAGAAAAAAAACACCCCCACAAACAACTTGTTTCATCCTAGGTTCTGGATATTAAATTGGGCGACTCTGATCACTTATTGTTCGTGGTCACCACAGACCAGTGGCACAACGTGTTTCTGGCCGATCTGGATCCCACCATCGGTGCAACAAGTGCGCAACCGATCCAGCGCATCAAGTACTCAGGAAACTTCTCGAAAGCTCACCTGCTGGAATGTAACGACAGCATCTACATGGTCACGATCGTCACGTACGCCAACACTGGCAAGATTCGGTAAGCTTTTTCTTCTGGATGTGTGTATGTGTGTAACACGCAAAACAAACAAGTGATGGGTAAAGTGGGCACAAATCGACTCCGATTCGGCTCCGATAATTTCGCAACAGACTCCGGAAAATAGGCCCGCCCAGCATTATCTGCAGTCGTTCGGAATCGTCAGAAATTGCCCGGAGTCGTCCGGAGTCGTCCGGAGTCGTTTGGAGTCGTAGTCGTCTGGAGTAATCCGGAGTCATCCAGAGTCATCCAGAGTCAACCGAAGTCGTTGTCGCCGGGAGTCAGAATCGTCCTGTAAAAATCCAGAAATCAGTTAGAGCCTGTATATGCAGTGCACGCACAAAGACAAAAAACACAACGAAATGAAATGCACATTGCTCCTGTTGACTCCGACCGACCCCGATGACTCCGACCCACTTCACTTCCGGTTGACTCTGGAAGACTCCGAACAACTCCGGGCTACTCCGGACAACTCTGGACGTCTCCGGGCGACTCTGACTCCGAACGATTCCGACCAATCCGGACGACTCCGGGCGGAACTAGTGGTTTCCATTTTGTCGAAGTCGCAATCGAATCGGAGTCGTGGGTGCACTCCAAAGAGCACATCACTAAAAGTGAAACCCCCCCCCTCCCCGCTCTCCACCTACCTTCAACGATATTTCTCTGTTGTTCTATTCGCACCACACCACCTGCGCTAGCGTTTACCGATGGCAGCAATCGTACTTTTCGCTGGAGAGCACCAAGGAAGTTCCCTCGATCGATGACGTACGGTGCCACTGTCCCAGCACGCTGTTACTACTGGCGCTGGACTATGCACAGCTGCCGGAGCGTTCCCTGGCCCACGTGCTGCTGCTGGACAGTACCGAGCGTCCGGTGAAGGTGCAGGAAATGTTCTTCCTGTACGGGCCGCTAGCATCGTTTACATTAAACGGCGAGCTGTATCTAATACGACACGTTAGCAAAGGTGACGCAAAGCAGCAACTGAGAGCAAGCAGTTGGTCTCGCCCATTTGTTCGAATGTAGACTTTCCTATTTTTTCCTTTTTTCCAGACAAATCCTATCTTTACCAGTGGAGTGCCGAGGGAAGGTTCGTACGCACGCGCAAACTGTCCCAGCAGTTCCAGCACATCACAACTCTGACCCGGTGGAAGGACACGCTTGCCGTTGCGTTCGAGGACACCGTCCGGCTGTATGGAGGTAGCGGTAGCAGCGGCAAGCATGATCTGCTCGAGACGGAAATTCCCTTCACGTTGCCAGGCACGAACGCGTCCGAATCAAGGACACAATTAACACCGGCCTCCGCTGGAGAGAGGCTAAGAAGGCTGTACGGGCTTCGAGCGACCGCTGCCGGGGAGGTCCTGCTAGCGACCGAGTTCTATTGCCCTGGGCCGGGCGAAAATCCCACCAACGCTTCGACTGCACTGCATGTTTACAAACTGTCCGTTATGAGCGTTGCACGATCGGCAGAAGGTAAAATGCGTTACCGCGCATCTTTTTTTTTTATTCTAAAAACTTTAAAGACACTGTTTCTTTACACACGTGCACGTACTCTCTCTCTCTCTCTCGGTTGCAGGAGACGCACAAGCGAGCGGCTTCCAAGCACTGAACAGCTGTCTGCACCGGCTGAAACAGGAGCTGAACGAGCGCAAAAAGTGGATCGACGTCATCCGGGTGCAGCTATCGCGCAAAAACCTGGTGCTGGACGCAATCGCACAGGGTGGCCCGGCTCGATCCACACTCCTGCACCCGACGGTGCAGCTGAGCAGTGTGGTGCTGCCGCACGATAACCCCCATCTGCTACCGCCGTCCCGTACCATGCTGAATGGGCAGTCGCTGCTACTGCGCCACTACCGCATGGCCACCGATCTCAACCAGGTGCTGTTGCGCAATCGCGCGCGCACCGAAATCCAGGGCGATCTGCACGTGGCCGGCAATGTGCACACGCGCTGCTCCAGGATACGCGCCGTCCGAGCGCAGGACAGTAGCGGCACGGAGCAGCAGCGCACGAGGCACGCGCGCTCGACCATGCGCGTGACGGCGGGCCCCTCATACTACCGCGTGCTGAAGGCGAAGGAAATTGTTACCGACTCGGCACTGAGCAAACGTAAGTCGTCGTCGTCCGCCTCGTAGCCCCGGCACTGCTTAACCTGATTGCGTTTGCGTTTTGGTAGGATTTTTGCTGCGCTCGAAAATGAACGTACTGCCCGGCACCATGCAGCTGGACGAGCTGACTGCCGGCTCGATCCGGGTGGAGCACGGGCACATCAATCAGATCCCCATACCGACGCGAACGATGCTACAGGATGCGGCGACCCACGGCTACCGCGGACATAAGGTGTTCCGCACCGTCAAGTCCTTCCGGCTGAATGCGGACCACCTGAACGGGCAACCGCTGTCGACGGAAATCATCGAATCGGGCCTGCGGTACGCTAGCGACGGTATCACGATCAAGACGGATCTGTGCCGCACGCGCAACCTCATCCTGCGCAACACGCTGAACGGTTTACGGCTAAGGCAACTCGTTTCCTCGTACCAGCGAACCGTTCAGGTTAAAGGTACGCAGTTGCGCTATGCGCCAAACTTCCCCCGCACAAAACCCATAACCTCGTTCACTAATCTTTTGTCCCCTCGAGCACACAGGTAACCTTGTGTTAGCGGGACAGGCGTGCATTAAAAATCTACAGTTCGCCAGCACGCTGAACGGCATCCGGAGCGGAGAACTGCTGGACAGACTCTCCAACCAAACGATCACTGGGCCCGTATTCGTGAGCAAAGGATTCACCCACAACCTGCAGGTGCACCAGGTGAACGGGGATCTGCTGTCGAACTACGCCACCACCGTACAGCCGAATCAGAACGGAGCACACCAAAGCCTCCAAATCAATGGTTGGTATTGGGAAGAAATGTGTTTTCGTTAGCCTGTGCGCATCCACGCAGGTTAGATACTATTTAACCCTGGGGTGTTTGATTTGTTGCAGCACCAGTACGAGCGGAAAAGATGGTTATTCTTGGCGATCTGATTGCCAACCACGAGCAACAACAGTTCACCCCGCACATCGGTACGCGGCCGGGCGATTTCCGACAGCTATACACCGGCAAGCTGTTGCTGAACGGCTCGTTGCGGCTGAAGGTGGCTAGCATAAATGCAGCCAACATTACGCTCATGGGACAGTCGGTGACGAGCAAGCCGTACGATCAGTACCTGCTACGCACGGAACGTCAGGTAAGAGTAGGCAATTATCATCCCTTCGAAATTATGCTGCTATAAATTGCTGAAGGTTTTGCTTCAAAAATGGTGAAATATACATACAAAATTGTAGACGATAGGGTTTTTTTTTAATCTTTTTGATCATTTCACATCTTGAAGCACGGATGTCGTAAAATGTGTAATGCGAATAGTTTGATAATGTCTTGCTAGCTCATTTTAATCTTGAACTCGATTTGAGACAAATAGGTTGGCTCAATCGAAGTTTGAATTTTACATTTTGTTTTGTATCCCAAGTCTGGTCGAGAAAATTGAACATGCTTACAAGTTTGTTGCGTAAGCTAAAATGATACATGGTTTCGAACAAAATAATGGAACACGTGGGCCACCCGTTGGAATGTTTCCAATCATTAAAGGAAAATTGCAACGCTGCTATGGAGGATGTGCTTTTTCTTTAATATTTTTCATAAAACCATACATTATTTACTTGTATTATTAATTTAATTTGTTAGGTTGAACTAATAGACAAGTATTTTGGTAAAATTAGGCTTTTTGAGCCGAACAGTTATTAAAAACCACTGATGTAAAGGATTAGTTCAAACACCCACAGGCCTATGAACAAAATACCTATGAGCTTATGCTGAGATTTTGTTTTAACTAGCAACGTATAATTGTTTCTTTTAATAATAAATTAGCTTTTGGCATATTAGACAGAGAACAATACTTTAGTTGAATATTTACAATTTGAACGTTGAACTATTTTTGATCGATTAAAATATTTTGTTTCTTTGTGGCATTATAATACCACTTACACCACTTCAACATATTTGTGTAGAAGTATCAATTTTGGGTTATGCTGAGGACCTCTCCGATTGCCATCTACTAGGAAAACATATTTGCTAACGGAGCTAAGCTCCAAAGCCTTACGTTATTATCTTTAACGAACTCTTTCGCCACAGCAGCTTTGTGAGATGTTACACTGTCAATCAGCATGATCGGCTGCGGAACAAATCCATCGTTTCATCCAAATACAGCCAGAATTCAATAGTTGAACGCTTTTTTCAGTTGGAATGTTTTTTTAGTTGAACGATCCATAGTTGTTTGGCAATTCAATTAAAAAGCATGAGTGTGTATGGAAACCCCAGTAACTAAAAAGCATATATTTAATAGTTAGCAGGCAGTTCGTAGTTCAACCAATGAGTTCAGACTGTAGCTAAAATATAATCTTCAGTTGAAAGCGTACCGTTTGCTGATATATAAATGACGATTCCATTATTTATCTTTCTTTAACAAAATATAATACTGCGCCTTCTAATACACGGTACCACTTGAGTTGTAGGATGTCCAGCAACTTATCATTCTGCTGTGTTTCTCAGGGATACTTTAAATCCAATTTCATTGAGCAACATTAAATTCGCTTCATTATTCGTTAAAATCGCTGCTTAGCAGATTTTGTAATGTTCACTTTCTTTGATTCTCGAATTATCGCGCACTTTCCAACCTGTTTTATTGGTAAGAAACATACTCTTACAACAAGTTGAATGTTTAGTTTCATAATCAAGTGGCCTATATCCCTCATAGAATATCGTTCTAAATCTAGCTGTTCGACATTTTACTTATCGTGTAAAGATTTTGTTTTTCTTCTTGGCATTTTCATTCGAAAATCTGTTTCGACGAACCGGAAAATGTCTTATTAACGTTTTTGAAATATAACTTACGGTTTTTTCAATAGAATAATTAGGGTAAGTGTACCAATTATGGCTACAATATGTCATCAAGATATCGTTTTTACCCATGTAAAAATAAGTACTAAGTAAAATTTCAAAAGTCTTCATGTTTTCTTGTAGCCTACAATGTGTAGAACATGAAGGTATTTTTTTTTATTTTCCCTCAGTGTTCATCGAAATACTAGAAAAAATCAATTCAAAATTGCATCTCAAGGTACCAAATATGACTATAGTGTTCCTAGCAATTCGCGATAGCTGTACCAATTGAAGCGGTATTCTAAAACACGTGGATATTTACACCAAAAATTATTTTGTGCCTTTGTTTTAACTCAAATCAAGTAATAATAAGCTCACTGCACCAATATAAGTATGTAACAACCACCATAAAATATGTAAAATTAACAGTATCAAATATATCCGTTTTCTACCACTGGTTGTATTGATAGCCACGTTCAATTAATCGCACAATTGATGGGGCTAATCCTTCAAAAAAAATTACTTTCTTACACATTTCTGATTACACCGTGCTTGGACACACTTCATATCACCTGACAATCCTTCATATCACCTGAAAGGTATACCGAAGCATGCTACCGTTTCAGCGCGATACGAAGAGGAGCACAAATCAGGGTGGTCTGTTTGAATTTGTATAAATAAAGAATCATAGCCATAGTTGAACTATCTGCTGGCCAAGATAATTCTGGTCATGACTAGCCCTAACTATCGATCAGGGAAGAACAAGAGCGCATTTGGCAATAAGGCGACTCGAGCGGCTTAAGATTTCACTTTCTTTGTATGAAAGTCATTCGAGACTGCTTTATTTTCATGAAACTGATTCGATTTTATAATCCTTTACAAATAAATGATGCTTAAAACACATATTCACACTTTAGATTGCAAAACTTATAACGAAAAACCCGATCTGTTCATTTGTTAACTACGCACTACGACCAAAACGACAGTTGTGATCAAAGCATCCATACTGCGATATTTGGTACACCGATGTTCAGTTGTACCAATTGTGGACATACGCAAAAAAGGCACATTTTCGATAAAATGATGGTAAATTTTGATGTTGTTGATTTTGTCGCAAAATGATGATTTTGAGACAAAACTATGGTTAGTTACCTCAAAATCACTAATATTCTCCAGCCCTGCTCTTAGCTAAATGGTAAGAGATGCCAAACATCTTGGCAACACATTTTACAAGGGTGATACTAACAAACGGAAGTGGCCAGCACGGAACTAATGATGGCACAAATGTGTTAAAATATTCACATTTGAAATGAAAAATCCGTGGTTTTAAAATGCAAATAGACTGTTTTTAGAGCGAAAACAGTGTTCTTTATAACCATAATTGGTACACTTACGCTAACTATAATTATATCCAGCAATTTAAATTTGCTTTAAACGGAGCTGTTCTAAAGGAAAAGTCCTGCAGTAATGTAATTTGGTGCTCAGGCAACGCTAACTGTGAGCAGTGGATGGAAAAAATCCATAGCTCTTCTGAAAAATTATTTTGATCGTTAGAACTACATTCCCCAACACCACCTACATAGCAATGTTTTCGACATTCCCCAACCGATTAATCAACCTTTCCCCAATTGGCGAGTCCCATGAAAATATGGAAAAAATAATCGACTCGTGAGAATTAAACGCAAATTAATATTAACATCTTTTCACCGACAGGTAATAAACCACCCGCTTGCGTACCATGCGGCCCAGTTTCAGTACCTGTTTGCGAACACGCTGAACAGCATCGCGCTGTGGCAGTTTAGCTTGACGCATCGCAACTGGCAGAACAGCTTCTACCTCCAGGACGCGACCGTGCTGGGCCATGTACGGCCAGCACGCATCGCGAAACGGTTACACTCGATGCAGCAAAACCGGATCGACGTCGGTGCGCAGTAAGTCACACAATTCGCAGATTGATTTTTGGCCGCGAGCGTTTTTGAATCAAATTTCTAACTAAAGTACTTTTTTTTCCTATGTCCTCCCTCCGTGCCAGTGTTCGTGTGTGTGATGTGAAGGAGTTTACCGGCACGCTGCGCATGACGCACCTGCGTACCGGTTCGATCGACGGTACGCTCAGCCCGGACGCCCTCTGGCGCAAGGACGAACAGCAGACGCACGGGAGGGCGGCTGCCGCACCCAAAGCACTGTACGGTCGTACCGAGCTGCGACAGAGCGCGGTCGTGGTGCGTGGCCCGCTGCAAACCGCCGGCTTCAACGGCAGGACGGCGTACGAGCTGGCCGAGCTGGCGAAACCACCGCGCCGGCGGTACCAGCAGCTTCAGCTGGCCGCCGTCAACGCCACTACCGCTAGCGTGCGGCAGCTTGCCGACCTGTCGCTCGACGAAGTGCTGCAGCGCTTTGTCGCTTCCGTGCACCACCAGCACCCCGATGCGGCCGTCGGCGGGAAGGTTCCGTCCTTTGCGAAGATCATCGCGCCGGCCGACCCGCAGCGCATTGCGGCCGCATCGGTCGGGCACATCAACTTTTGTCCCGTTCAGCGGCTGCTCCAGGAGACGGTACCGAGCAGGGGCGCACGGCCCGGCCGCCCGATCGCGGGCCACAAGCGCGTGCTGGGGCCGGTCCAGATCCGGCAGCGGCTCGCCGCTGATCGCATCAATGGGCACGAAACGGGGCAGCTGGGGCGCATCGTAACGCGCGGTACGAACGCGATACCGCAGAGCATCGACGCCCGGTGGCACTTTGGCACGCTCGATACCGGCTACCTCACCGCGAAGCTCATCAACCGGACGCCGCTCGCCCGGCTCGCCCTGCGCTCCGACGAGACGCTCCCGCTGCAAAGCGAGCTGCTGATCGATCGGCTAGAGGTCAGCGTGCTGCAACTCCCGAAGCTGCCGCCCTGGATGTTCGAGCCGAACGTCGCCGGTTCGCCGCCGGTCCGCATACCGCACAGCGTGACGCGGCTGCGTTGCCACGGCAGCATCCACGGGCACGTGCGCGATCCGACCCATCCGCTGCACCAGCTGCTGCTGGCACCCTCGCTCGACCAAACGCGGCTCGTTACCGGCGGGCTCGTCTTTGCCGGGCAGAGCGTTCACTTCGGCAACTGTTCCACCCAGGCCGGCGGTTCGATCAAGCGGGTCGAGCGAGCGGCCCGTGGGTGCCTGCGACGCGACCCGGCATCCTCTGCCGGACGACCGCCAAGCGTGTTCCAGCACGAGCAGTCACTGCTGCCGGCTGGGCCCGATCCGGTATCGATACGGGGCAGCTTGCTGGTGGCGGACACCGGCTTCCTCACAGCGCGCACCATTGCCGGCGTGCACGTTGCCGACCGTCTCGGACCGAACGCGGACCTTTACCGGGTCGCTAGCCACATCGGCCGCCTGCCTATTGTGGGCGAAAAGCGCTTCCCGACCGGGGCCAGCGTACACAATCTAACGCTTCTCGAGCCCGGCGGTGGCGGTACCGGCGACAACGACAGCTTCTGGTCCCGGCTGGCCTTCTGCGGCCACCCGTCACAGCATGCCTGTCCCGCCGCGCTGCACTTCGACCAATCGATCGTAGTGAACGGACTGCTGGCAGCCGGCCAGCTAAACACCGTACCGCTGGAAGGCTTTTTCCACGCCTTTGCGAAGCGCCAATCGACGCTGATGCAGCAGTCGAAGCTGCACCACATACAGGACTTCCCCGGCACGCTGACCGTGTCCGAGCTGCGGCTCTCCGGTCCCGACACGATCCTGCACTACGTCAACGGCATACCGCTCGGCGAGCTGGTCCTCCGGTCGACCGCCAACGATACGCACCAGATCGTGCCCGGCGCCAAGTCCTTCCGCGCGCTGCACATCGACGGACCGCTCGCACTGCAGCAGCTGAACGGTCGCCCACTGGCGCAGACGAAGCGCAGCTCCATCACGCCGGAGGAAGGTCAGCCACTGCACGAGGCGATCGTGTTCAACCGACCGGTGCTGCTCGCCGACCTACAGACACGCGTCCTGTACCACCTGCGGACGGCTTCGGCGCGGCTTGCAACCGGCGCACGGGCCGCCACCGTCCAGCTGCCGTCCGAGCTGCAGCTGCACGCCGGACAGCGCCATCCACTGGCACTGCTGCAGCAGCGCACCCTGCACGGTGCCCGCTCGCGGACGGCACTCGGACGGACGAGCCGACCTGTCGATGCCGATTCCCCGGGCCAGGTAACACTCGACAGTGGAGACACTGTTCTCGTCCACTGCTCCCCGGACGAACGGTCGCTGCGGGTGGAATTGCGCCGCTACCCTACGAACCGTACCAGCGAGCAACGGCTGCACGAGCTGCCGCCAGCAGCAGGCTGCTCGCAACCGACCGACACATACGCTCTGAACCGTACGACGGTGCTGATTCTGCTTCGCCAAGGTATCGCCACTGTCACCCTCTACCAGTACGATGTCGGGCGCGGGCATCTCGTGCCGCTCCGGCTGCCGGCACCCAGCACCGGCTGCCAGCACGTGCGCCTTCTCCGCCCGAACCACGACACGCTGATGCTCGCTACGGCCGGATGCGCCAACGCTTCGCCCCACTCCGGTGGCATCCAAATCTACCATCTCGATGGTAGTGCGACGGCTCTGCCGGTGCGCTTACGCCACTTCCAAACGATCGATCTGGTCGCACCGGTGACGGAAATGGTTTCGGCGGACGCTGGTGCTACGCTGGTGGTGCGCGACGACGCCACCCGCTGGCATCGGTACAATTACAGCTCCGTGCGGGTAAGAGCCTTTTGGTTAGATTTTGTTTCCCTCGACGTTTGCTAATCTGATTGTTTTCTTACCGCTCTTGCAGGGCTGGACCCAGGACGATAGTTTGCTGCCTTAGGAACCTTCACTTCCTATTCGTATTTAGTATGACACTCTAGGTAGGAAGTGGCCCCTCGGGACACGAAAACGCCCGTAAATGAGCGATTTTGATTATATGTTAAATTATTTTTGTTTAATAAATGCTTACTACGCCTGCTTGGCGTACGTAATTTCGTTGAAAAATGGCTATAGCTGAGTATGCTTGAAATGTCAATATGTCGATGTAAGATGACGCACAGTTTCCAACATCACTAGGGTAAATGTACCAATAGTGGTGCCATTGGTAGTGATACGGATGTGTTCTAATGGATATAAAGTGTCAGCATGGTAAATTTATGAATGTTGTAACCCATAGCAAATGGAATATGTATTATCTTCGCAATCACAACCATTTTTACCATGGAACACATCAATTTACGAAAAAAATCATGTTTTTGTGATTGCTTCGTTGTACCTATAATGGTGGTATGGTTCCTATAGTCGCCGTATTGTGTTCCTATAGTGGTGGTAAGCACAGATGTCTCAAAAACTTTTTATAATAATAATGGAACAGCGAGGTTTGCTGGCAAAATATCGAATTATTGAGCAATTTAATAGTATGATTAATGTGTTAATCATTAATGTATGACCTTGATTTATTAAAATATTGGCCAAAGTACTTTATAACCGTACTGTCGTCAACCCACACCCGGAATAGTGTGTGCTTGTCTCAAAGTCGATTTTTCTCTCAGCCAGATATGCAAATTTTGGCCTTTGTTTGGTAAATTACCTACAGAAAACACTTTTCTGTTGCTTATTTAAGTGAAAACGGTACGACTTGCCAAACATATCCCGGAAAGAAATGTAAAAGGTCCTGTTTTTACTGATTGCATGACTATAACCACTATAGGAACATGCCTGTTTTGCGTGCCTATAATGGCACTATAGTATAAAATATATAAAAATCCAAAAATAAAGTCAAAGGGCAATGAATTTTAGTACAGTCTTTCCCCGAGTTACGCGACACTCAAGTTACGCAAATTTAAGACACGCGAATTTTTTATTTTGTGCCGAGTTACGCGAATGTCTCCGGAACGCATTATTCGCGTAACTCTAGGAAAGGACTGTATATCAATAACATTTCATAACATTTTTGTTTAAAAACTAATAATTGTGTTGCTATGTGGTCAAGTTAAAAATAATATTAGTTTCGTTATGAAATCCTAAGGATTTTGGAAAAATGTTGACACATTTAACAAAATAATGGATATTTCGGTCACAAAGTAACGGAATTGCCCCATTTAACTTTTTAAACCCTTTGTCAAAGACCAGAGAACATTTCACCATAACAAAAATAATTTAAATTATCCTTGGAGCGCATTTTAGTGCAAACCCTCCAATATTGGTACTACTACCATTATAGGTACGTGTTTACCCTACACACAATCCTAACGATTACACATTTCCATACATTTCGGTTTCGCATTTTATCCAAAATTCAAATTTTCCGACGTAAGAAATCTTCTAGAAATGCATAACCGAATTTAATTTTCTTTTTTGGTTAAAATCAGTCGGGACAAGGCAAATCAAGTCGGGGTTGTTTTAATTAACCTCGGTGAAGGATCTTGCCAATGGAGTTATCTATCTATGATTTCAATTTCAGTTTCATTTTATTGCGATTGTCAGCCTGGGGAGGTTCAACAAAGTATGTTATATACCTAGTAAATTGTATGTTTAAAATGGTAAATGAAAAAAAGAAATCCCACAATAACCCTATCATCATTAATGTAGGTACTGTAGGTAATGTAGGTTTGAGAACATTTTCGATGTGATATCAGGCAAAATTAGTTAAATTCATGAACAAATGAAAAATCGTCAAGCATCCTTGTGGATCTAATTTGGCTACTAAGGATCTCAAGCTCTATTTAACTTGCATTTAACTATATTTCCGGCAGTTTAAACAAATGAGCGAGTTGTCGTGATAATTAAGGTAAAAACTGTAGGTAAATGAAGGTAAATGAAAGCAACAAAAAGCTTTGTTTTCTGGTGGTTAAGCCTGACACCTGACACCAAAGTGGGGAAGACGGACGCAAAGGTGGGCCCCAACATTTTCTTCTCATATCAATTGGAATTTCAATAACAGACGTCATCAAATACCTTAAGTAAGGGTAATGGGAAGACATAAATCATCCAGCAACTAAAGAAAGCATTGAAGTATGTAAGAATCGGAATCGGAATCGGAACTTGGTCAAAATAGCAGCCATGCGTTATGCTATTACTCGCTCGACACTGATGGGGCATCTCACGAAAACCAAAATCTTGCCACAACTTGGATCACTTGCTTTTGTGTTTAATCAACAAGAAGAGGAGACATTGCTACGACATCATTTATCAATAGATAACAGATTCTATGGGATTCCAAAGATCATAAAGTTGAATTTTGAAATGATGGATAGCAATGCCATAAAGGGAAACAATGCCTAATTGTTAACTAATCTACCAAACGGGCTAGGGTCGTTGCAAATAAACAAGATTTTTTTATGCACGTACCAGGAAAATGAAAAGCAATAGGTAATGTTAAAATAGGATGAACGGGATGTAATGCACTAAAAAGCATTCCATGCGTTAATTTACAAGTTAATAGCCTATTTACATAACTGTGAAATGTTAACTGGGCTTTACGAAGGGATTAAAAGTTAAATGGTACCATTATTTTACATAGAGACTGTAAATCATTTTGCAATATTGTCTGTCTTTTGGCCATAATTTTTCATTGTCGAGTGTTTTTTACATCTAAGTGCCATTATAGGTACATTAAATAGGCATGTTCCTATTGTGGTTATAATCATAAAATGAGTAAAACCAGGACATTTTAGATTTCTTTTTTTTTTATTGATATTTTTGATATGTTGGACTGTTTCCTCTAAGATAAAGGTAAAAACTACCATATCAAAACTTCACTAGCTAGCTGAGTGTCGACTTCAAATCAAGCACACCATTCCCGAGGGCTGAGCCTTACTTTTACCAAAATCGGTATGACATCTCGGATCTCGGTAAAAATCGGTTTTTAACTGCTAAAAAACTAAATTTAAAAAAACTAATGACAAAAACAGAAAATCTGATAGAAACTTCAAAGTTGCCATACATTTTCCTAAAAAATATGAGTGTAACATAAGGTCTGCACATACGCATGGTCACTGTATTTATATATCTCTAGATTTAAACATTTTCCCTAACGTGTCTGCCTTTATTTACCTTATCCGAAATAAAAAAGGTCTATCGAATCGATTCAAGTAGCACTCTTATAAACTTTTTCATTTCCAACTAATAGGATGAGCTTCTTTGATGGCACTTGCCCAGGGGTAATCGGACAGACTTCGTACGTCCGTACGTGTCCGTTTTCATACTGTTCGCCATAAGCCAAATGGAGTCGGTTGATCGTTAGCTAACCCCCGCAATTGAGAAAGGAGATGTGAATAACTTACCATTTTTTAACTGCGAAAAACAGAACTGAGCCCGCTGCCATCATCACCCTGCTGCTTCCTTATAATCGAGTTGATTGTATGTATGCTTCGCAATGAAAAACCAAACACTACAGTATCTTTTGAGCATCATAATTTACACAGTAATGGAACACTAGGGGCGGCTTTGTTTGCATGCAGTTTATTGCTCTGGAATTCATTTATAATGCATTCGTAATCGTACAATGAAATATTGTAAAAAAGTAACTTTTGCTGTGCGCCACGTGCTCCAAGAGGGAACGCACAATGTTCCCTTCGCTGGTGAGCAAACGCGTGTGAAAAAATAAATCAAATTTTGTTAAATCCTTTTTAAAGCAATCCATGCTTTTTCACTTCCGTGGTTAGTGAATGTGAAACGAGTTAATAAAATGTAGTTATAACACGATGAGTCATAACAAGTGATATAAAGAAGTATAAAAAATGAGTACAGTGGATTTTCCACTTCAATGCGCGACTTTCGAAGTCAAATACCACTGTATGCACATGCGTCGTGAATATCAACTGCTAATGCAAATATGCTAAAAATAAATGTCTTCGAAATCGCCAAAAAATCAACGCAGAGCATTTCATATTTTAAAAAAAGGTGCATGATAGAATGTCAAACACCAAAACATAATGGAGTGAATCTGTAAAAAAAAATGTTTCGAAACGATTAGCAAACCCTGCCATGAGATTTATCCAAACCACTGCCCACCAAAACACTTACCGAATGCAGGGAGAGGTCAAGGAAGCACCAGCAGACACAATAGTTCAAATGTTGGGCCAATATGGATTACCGCCAACCGGTGGCGGCGAATTGTACGGATTGCTCGTATCGTACGGAACAGCTAACGTGCCAGGATCTGGAATAGCAAGAAGAATTTAGTGTGCACCACATGCTTAAGCAGGAAAGCAATTGCCCATCCGGTACTTACTGTTGGCATCAGCCCCATTCGGTACGCAGTGATAGAAGCACCCATGTATGTACGGCGCATGACCAGCAATTGGTGCGTACGGGGTGATCTGCTGCGGTTGTGATTGCGAGTCTGATTGCTGTTGCTGCTGCTGCTGCAGCAGCTGTTGTTGATAGAGATCGTACAGTAGCAAAAAATCGTTTGTCATTTGATGCATCGCGGAGCTTGCCACAAAGGGCAGTTGTTGCTGTGGTGGCTGTTCTGTTGTTGCCAGCTGTTGGTCGTTGTTTGCCAACATGGATGGCGGCGGAGGCGGCTGCTGCTGACTCAGTCCGGGCGGAGCAGTGAAATTCTAAAAATTAATAAACATGACATGTCGATAACGACATGCGAATTCTTAAGTCCAACGCGATACTCTGACAAGCTGAGCTTAATGCCCTCGCAAGCATAATCATGACTTTTTCTGGCTGTGAACAGTGCTGCCAAATGCCACTGTTACAGTCATCAATACTCATGACAGAAACGAAGCTCAAATCAGCTCACGTAAACAACTGAGATGATCAGAGGTGAGGCTTGAACAGTTGGTGGTCCAATCACATGCCTGATGACATTTTGTTTAGCACCCAACTCTTGGTAACTCACTTGGTCGCGACATTTTCTGTCTTTGATAATCACCACATTCTTGCAATATACTTGGCGTAAAACGAGCATGCTTTCTCGCTTTGTCTGGTTTGATGGTTTGTCGGGTCAAACAGAGCGAGAAACCCAGCTCATTTTGTTTCTTGGAACCACTCGCACGCAACACATATGACCATCGCGATGATCACCGACTGAAAATGTCGCGACCAAGTGACAGACCAAGAATTGGTTGCACATAATGTCACCAAGCATGTGATGGTCGCAACAACTATTTTAACTAAACTCTGATCATCACAATAGAGCTCGTGACGCTGACATTATTTTGTTTCATGACTATGTCAGTGACATTTTGCAGATCTGATCAGAATAGAAAAAAGTCATGACATAGTCCTGACCAAGCGTTGGTCGCAAAAATGTCACGAAGCATTGGTCACACCAATCGTTTTGAGCATCACCTCTGATCATCAATATTGAGTACGTGACGCTGACATGGATTTTGTTTCAGTCATATTGCTTTATGACATTCACAGTGACATTTTGCAGCATTGCTTGCCAATTTACAAAATATATGGCTCAAGACAGTCAAAGTCTATAAAATAGAAAGAGCCTCTGAATATGCTGATTCAAACAAGCGTTTGAACAACATAGAAGGATACATCCCCTCTCTTCAAATACAAGATAGAAGAAGAAGAAGTCTCTCACGTTACACACATACCAGTGGAGTGGTCGCAGTAGGGTAGACTGGATGAAACACGCAACCCCCCAGCCTGGGTGATGGCTGCTGTCCGTTGGTGTCGCCGTAAGCCAGTTGCGCCTGGTCGCAGGCCATCACACTAACCGTGTTGATGCCGCCGTACTGGTCCGGCGACGGGAGATAGTACTGGGGAATTGGATACGGTGCGAGTGATAGGTGCGGATCGGCTACACCGAACGGATGCACATGCTGTGCCGAGGGGTCCTGTTCCGACACGATCCCGGTGACGTCCTTCACCACTGTCGATTCTATGAATGGGTGTTGGGTGTTGGCGAATCGAACACGCTCGCCTCCTCTACGATAGCCTGATACAAAAAAAAAAGCAAATGCATCAATCTTTTTGATTTAAATCCTATGGCGATCTCTAGGATCGCGTGCGTCTACCTTCATGCATAATTTCACCGGACGGTATGATTTGTTTCATGTCTTGGATGCTTTTAGCGCCATCTTCTTTGTTTCCCATCTGTTAAGGAAGAAAAAAAAACGTACAAGTGAACGTGAAAAATCACAAATTCTACTCCGTGACACCGTTTGCGATCGAACCATAAATTGATAATTAGTAAAACACCAGTATTGCGCAAAAGAAAATAAATCATCTTGTCCGAAAAAGAAAAGGCAGCACACATACCTCCAAAAAGAAAGCACTCCACTTCTCCGCCCGTATTTCGTACCACACGTCGAACTCCACGTTACGGTAGATGTTGCGATCGAGCGCTTTGGCCACCTTGTACGGGAACGGCGTGATGCACATTTCCAGCAGCTGCCGGACGCAGGAAAGCTTCGCGTCCGCCAGCAGCGGGTTCGACTTCTTCGCGCCGCGGCGCACGTGCGGCCCAATGTACACCCGGTACCCCTCGTCCGAACCGTACACGGCAAAGAACCGCTGGATCGCGTCGAAGCTGGTGCTGTTGTGAAAGTGGCACAGGTGCGAATAGATCAGCACGCACTTGGTTTCGTGCGGCTGGCTCAGCACCAGTTGGCGGCCGTCCTCGGTGGTGGCGATCTGGCGACCCTCCTCATCCTCGCTGTACGTGGTCTTCGTGTCGTCGGGATCGTGCAGCATCCGCTCGACGGCGTACTGCACGTCCGGCACGCCCAGCACCCTGGTGTACAGTATGTCGTACACTATCGCTACGGGAAGCGAGGGGGACAATGAGAAGAAGGAAGGCCGGACGGAATAGACAAACTACTTACATTGACATTCGGCCATATTGATCATGTATTCCGTGGTGTAAATTGAATCGAAATGATTGTTTCGGCCGTAGAAAACTCGCCAAACCGTATCGTTGGCCGCGCTGTGCAGGAACCACTTAGCCTCGGCGAACGGTTCGAACAGGAGCACATTGGCGCTGGGAATCACAGGAAAAGAAAAGCATACATAAGTTGTGTTGTCCAGTTGACAACCGGTTCGACTGGCGAGAGATTTGGTCGAACTCGATAATTGCACTACTTACTTGTAAAGCAGCGCCAAGGCCTTCAGCTCCAGCAGAGTGCCGTGTGTGCGCATCCGGCTCATATTGTTCATGTATGCTTCGAATCCCCACTTTATGTCCTAAAGAGCAAAAGAAAAGCTGGATCACTTTTTCGACCGGGAGTGAGGTTAGGGCGGGGCGTTTGCCACACGAACGCACCTTTACGAATTGTGCCTTGTGGCTGTGCATGTACATTACGCAGTCCTTGCGAACTTTCTCATGGTATTTCTGGATGCCGTGCTGCTGCTCGGAAACGACACGGAACAGCGAGGACGTATCCAACGCCGTGTGCTTGCGGTAGTATCCGAGCTCCTGAAGAAATTTGTCATAAATGTCGGGCGTCTCCCGGCACCCGAAGCCGAATCCACGCTTGGGCGGTTTGTTGTCACCCATCCTGGCAGCCGGACGGTCACGGTTCAGCAGTTCAATTAGTTTGGAACGAGCAGCGTAATTCGGGCGCAAGTCTATTGCGAAAACATTCCGAATACCACCGGCAAATCAACGTTCGAAATGGCGCCCAAAAGTGACGATGTGCAAGAAAAAAAGAGAAACAGCATCTAGCTGTGGAAAAGGACCATCAAACGAGAAAGAGTGAAAGGGCATGTAGCTTTTCTTCGCCCTGAGATAGTTGCGTGCCACACTGAGCTGAGACTAAACTTCTAGCCAAAGCGAGAGATACGTATGATGACGTATAACACGGTACGAACTAGAAAGACAGAGATAGCGCGATTATCATTACACAGGACGCCAACCTAACGGCAGTTGGTAACACTTTCTATTGTTGGTGTACAGTGTGTGTGTATGTATGGGGGAGGCCGGGATGTGATCGATCAACAAACAAACAGGAAGCAAGAAATCTGACGTTACAGTCGGTACCGCACTGTATGTTACGGCATGTTGCTCGATTATTCAATTTGGGTAATTTTTGACAGTTTAAAATTTTTCAAGTCAATAACTAAAATTACATCTCCGGGGCTCTCGGGTCGGCCCATTCATGGTGTGTATCTTTTTTGAAGGTAAAAATCAGTATAACATATATTTTGAACGTCTGCTTCATTTAAGCAATCATTTTAAACATCAAACTGTTTAAATAGGCGGTGGGTATTTCAATCGCTCATTCTACTGTCAGAGCTATTTTAAAAGCAAAATTTAATGAACCAGCCCAAATAGCCAGAATTGCTTAAGTAGCTCATTTTGGCACGCTAAAGATCGCTGCTCTAATTCGCCTTTTGCAGTAGATAAACAGCATCAAAGTTCTATGTGGGTCTTTCAAACAGCGCCTAAGGAGCTTCCCTATGCCACGATGCCAGGGATTATTTTTCTTTGTGTTTTATTTTCAAGCAAGCGTCATCGATGAAATAAACAACAAGATTTGTTTCGTTTAAACACATATGTATATTTCTAAATCTTTTGTATTGATTGACACACAATTTTACACAATTTACTGATAATTCACAATCACTTCACTCAATATTCATTCTTCAATTAACGAATAGCTAGCTTGTGCAGCAGCAATGAGATGATTGCCGGCGTCAGTCTTTGACACTTTGACACTTTTAACAAGCACCCGGTACTCTTTGGAACTTTGCGGCTGATTAGCACTATGTTTAGGGTTCATGATAGAACTTGAAGGCTTGTTAAGAATGTGTACCGAACTTGGTGGAACTTTATAGCTATTTAATGCATGACATCGGTACAAGGTGCCGAAGCGCCACAGATCAAGCTTAACTGGAAAATTGGGTGGGTCTTGTCAAAGTGTCAAAGACAGACGCCGTCAATCATCTCATTGCTGCTGTACAAGTAAGATAAGTTAACTGATGCTGTTTATCTACTGCAAAAGGCGAATTAGAGCAGCGATCTTTAGCGTGCTAAAATGAGCTGCTTAAGCAATTCTGGCTATTTGGGTATTCTTTTTCAAATTAAATTTCAATAACTTTTGTTGCTTTAAAAATTAAAATTTCAAATATGGTAAAATGGTACAGACCATAATTTTAATTACTTTGGTTAATAATTGTTTTTTAAACTCGTTTACTATTTTAAAATATTTTTTAAAGTTTGACAACTCGCCTTTTAAATGGAAGTTTTTTCTGCTGTTCTGTGAAAGTACTTGTTCTAATTATTTTTCTGGTGATTTTTAACTGATTATTCTTTTTTTTTGTTGTTTTACAGGTCTTCCCACGATTTATTGGTTGGTTCCCATTTATTTTTGTTTGGTTCTCATATTTTTTGGCGCGTTCCATGATTTTTGGACGTTTCCCAGATTTTTTTGGTTTATTTGTATTGATATTCAATTGGACGATACCAATAAATTATGGGAACGAACCAAAAATCTATGGGATACGATCAAAAAATCGTGGAAACGCACTAAAAAATCATGGGAACAGACCAATAAATCGTGGAAACCCTGTATATTGTTTATAATCTATATTATAAAAAATATGCTTGGTAATTACAATTTCATGAATATAGAATTACATCGAATACAAATGCACTTTTCTCTGTAGGTTTTATGTTTTATAATTGAAATATGATTAGAAGAGAGCACATTTTATGAAAAAGTAGAACATAATACATATTGTAATAATATATATAGCATTTTATGTGTTTGACTTTTTATGAAATAAATAAAATTATTAAAAATTTGTTTGAAAAATATATTCGTATGAAGAGTTTCAGCTGTTCTATTCATATACAATCAAAATAATCAGAATCCTCCATGAAATACATAATTTCTTATGCATGTTATATGGTGCAGCATTGAATGCTGCTCATGAAAAAAATGGTTGTGATTTATTGTAAAATATTTAAAAAATAGTAAATGAATCTCTAAAACTCCCATTTCTTCATCAAAGTAAATAAGACCAGTGATTGTATCTTAAAACCAAATTTGAAAATTTAATATTCAATACATCAAAAATCATCAAAGTTTTAAAATTAAAAGCTATCACTTCCCATACAAAATGTATGGGACACCCGGGTATGCCGGTCGTAGAGATAAGGAGTATCAAAAGAAAATATTTTTTTAAAAAATATTGAGGAATTTTTGAAAAATAGGTTCATCGTGTGCCCTCAAGAAAATTACTAAACATACGTGAAAAAATAAAATAGCTACCATTTTTCAATAAAAAGTTATATCAGCTTGAAAATGAAAATCATACACGGGTTTCCGGTTCTAGAGTTAAAGGTTAAAGGTAAACAATAACATGTGTTTCCTAATGCTATAAGACGAAAGCAAAAAATTAAAACTCATAATTACATTTTAATAAACATTTCTTTCCAAAACTGTGTGCTTCAAAACATTTCTATTCAATAATCAATTCGAATTTAATAAAATAGTTAACAATGTTCCACAGAATAGGGCAAGACGGATGGATTGAAACTTATCAAAATTTTAATATTAAATACATTTCTAATTTTTTCAACGAGTTTAAGCAGGAATCTCCAAACTACGACGTGTATTTCGGACGGCAGTGAATGTGTAAAGATTATTTTAAATATTTTATTATTTTGACTACATTGAGCATCATTTTGAATAATAGTTTTGAAAGTTGATAATTTTACTAAATTCAGTTAATATGTTGTTATAAAAATGTGATTTGAACTATAACTCATATGCTCAAGGTATCGTCAAAAAATTGATCTCAAAAACTTTTTTTGCAAATGCATGTGACCAACGAACTCAAAATTTTGGAGAACCCTAAGTTATCCGCTTGATCATGGTAGTCGAACGGTAGTCGAATGGAACAGAATGCTTTGAATCGAACTGTAAAATATTGGAATCATGCCAACCAATTCGAATCAATTGTTCCGACGTTTAGAAGCTGTTTAACAATGGTACATACATCAAAATTTGAAAAATCAAATTAACTACGTTAAATTTTCCATTTCACTTTCCGTTTGACCCTTCATTCGAGTGCTGTGATTAGGCGAACGAAAAGCATTGATTTCACCGTTATTTTTGCCCTTTGCTGAAAATTATCCCCACAAGCAGGAGAAAACAGGTAGTTCAAGCCAAAAAAAAAATAGACTATTGTATGGATTTTCTAGCTGAATAACAATGAGTCGCGTCACAATAGACGGTCGCGTGTTGCAATGCGTACGTGATACCATTTTGAGCGACTAATTTAGGCAATCTATTGATCAATTGTGATCATTTGCTGAATTTGTAATCTCAGCAGTAACGGACGAAGCAGAAACATCGAATCGATGAAAGCTCCGCTAACATTGCAACTCCCACCGACAGATGGCGCTGTACGGTATTTTCATATTTTTTGACCGTTTTACCGGTTTAACTGCACGAACGAGATGTGGACACTTGGAACAGAGTACGCTTTGGTCGTATTGGTTTGGGGTTAGCAAATTTAGCTATAATTTAAAATACTTATTTAAAAAAAAAAAAACTACAAAAATGTCCATTAGTTTCTAGGCCACGCTTACCTTTGCCACCTCTACATCTGCAAACAAATTTGTCCTAATTAGTGACTGAATGAACTGAATGAAACGCAAACACTGTTTTAGTAATCGTACTTCATTTATCTCGTAAGTATTTTATCGAAACGTTGTACAATTCATCTAGAACCTTTGAGGGAACATTAACAAATACGCTGCACTGGCGAACAAGGCCGAGGAATTATACAAGGTCGAGACCGCTGCACTGATGCACGATCCTACTTGTGAAACTTGTACCGCGAGCAGCTGGTCTTAACATACACACAACACAACGACCAAAGCCAATTGCATTCTCATGCGTCTCTAACATTTATACTAAACCTGCTTGCTATCTTAGACTGAATGCATTCATCTTGCTCTGCTCTAGTACTGCTGTGGAATTGATCTGAGCTTTTCTCGTATGTGGGATATGTGTTTGGTTGCGAGAGTTTATGTGTGAGTGTGTGTGTGTGTGTGTACAGCATAGTTGATGTGAACGGTGTTGCTAAGACTCTTGGTACGACAATTTAACGGCTAACATTCTGTACGAACATGATAACTCATTCGCAAGTGGTAACAATCGGGAGCGAACGAAGCAGGCAAACAGTGCTGACTGCAAAAAGACGGTAACAGAAACAGACGGACTGAATTCATCAAAGATGGGTAACCACAATGTCTTCCTCCAGCTCGTCCTTTTCGTCGTCCTCTTCGATGACCTTCCGGTCCGCTTCCGTTTGCTGCTGTTTCGGGATTTCTTCCAGCTTCTTGAGATGCTTCTCCTGGAATAGGAAATCAACAGAACGCATAGTAACCAAAGGGCCGAGCAGTGCGAAACAACGCCGCGGCAACGCCTACCTTCTTCAGCTGCCGTATTTCGACGATCGTGTAGCCAACCATGCCGCACACGAGCACGCCAAACAGCAGGTACAGCTTCATGCGGGCGCACAGATTCGTAGAGTAGGCGTAGGCGACGACGAACCCAACCGACTCCCACAGCCGGTAGTTGGAAAAGGCGGCCTCCTTGTTGCGACGGAACAGGGCACCGTAAAGTCCTGCGGAATGGATGGAGGTTAGCACAAATTCGTCGCCTCGCTAGCGTCTACTTGCCATTGATCTGGGTCTGCCACACGGCATCACCGATGCCCCACAGGCCGGAAAGGATGAAGAATACTATCTGATGGTCGGGATGAGGCCGCCAGTACAAAAGGTAGATTATGCATGCTCCATGAACGATCGCGCCTGCAAAAAGCGGTCAAACATAGCATCAGCGTGTTTTGCATTGCTGGGGTCTTTGCGCCCTCACCCCATGACCCGTGCTCACAGCTCACCGACCTAGGATAATGATAACGACGCGTCCGATGTACTTCATGGCGGAACCGAAGATGATGGAGCAGATGGCGTTAACCACGCCGAAGCAGATCATCACGTAGCCGATCTGGTGAATGCCGAGCGCGCACGACACGTACGCCTGCGTAAAGTCCGCACCGATGAATGCCTGCTCCATGCCGATAAACACGGTAATCGGAATCAGCAGCTGCTGGTTGGCCTTCTTCAGCTGCTTGAACGTGGCCGACAGTAGCTGCATGCCGGATATTTCCGTCGCCGAGATGGACCCGCGCCGCCGCTCACCGTACCTGCAATGGAGCGCGGAAAATAGCGTCAGACCGCGGTTCAGCCGGCGAAAACCGGCCGCAAGGCTTACCGCGAGAGTGGATCCAGAAACACGGCAATGATAACCACGGCGGCCACGATGCAGGACAGATAGATGGCAGAGATTTCAAAAATCTCCGAATCCGGAGGACGCTGCAGGTTGGCGTTGTTGGACGTTTCGACCACACAGAAGTTGGCGCCGCAGCTTTCCAGGTTCGAATCATCATGATGGGAGCCACCCGTTCCATTTCCCAGCTCGTCGGTGACCGAGGCCGCACCGTGCGCACCGCTGGACAGCACTGAAAGGCGGGCCAAAATCGGGTCCGGTCAGACGGGTCCGGTCTCGGTGCAGGCGATGCGGGCAGTGCCACGCGGAGCCCAAACACTTACCGAGGCTGGAGATCAGATTGCCCCACAGCTCAGCCGTTTGCCAGGCAAGAAAGAAGAACCCGAAGAACCGCACGATGATCGCCTCGACCGACTGGTCCGTCAGCTTGGCGTACACCTGGCCGAGCTGCGTCAGATAGGTGGCCTTACTGGCCCACATCGGGGCAGCGCCCAGGCCTAGCAGCACGCCCGCGGGCAGCAGGGTGTAGAACCGTGGATAGAACTGCGAGGCAATGTACGGCGCGTAGCAGAGCATGCTCACGCACAGCGTCCACTTCACGGTGAGCTTGCGGATGACGAGCGTGGGCAGAAAGATGCAGGACACTACCAGCGCCGCGTAGACGACGCTGAGCGACACCGTGCCGAGCCCGTCCTTTGCATTGATCGAGGATTGCAGATTTGCCGTGCCCTGGGTGAGAGGAGAAACAACGCACGTTAGTACACGGTTTCGCTTGTGCTCTTTGGTGCTAATGAGCGTAGCCCCATACCTGGAACGCGGTAAACTGCACCATAAACGCCACCGACACCGTGATGATGTTCTTCAGGATGCGCCATTTTTCTCCCCTTCGCAGCTGTACCTTCTCTCGCAGCGAGGCCGTATCGCCACCGTTCTGCTGTGGGACAGTAAAGAGGAGTAAGCGTTTCGGTTGCTTGCTTGGACTGAAGCTCGCTGATCGCCTTACCTTGTCGGTGTCTACTCCTCCACCGTGCATGGTTGGCGCGTTTCCTTTGAAAGCAGCTTGCCTGTACTGTGCGATGGGAAGATAGTGGACGTGAGCGACAGCGGATAATTATTGCAATGCAAGAAGCAAACGGTAGACACAGAGACGATGAGCATGACGCCGACTGACAAGCACGCGCTGATACGCTCAAACGTCAGACCAAACGTCAACGCCTGTTAGTGCACTTCCGGTCCCGTGCAGTGGCAATCAACGGTGCACGGCTAAATAAACACGCTGACAGCTCGAGAGGAGTCTCATTAGTGTGCGTGCTGCTGGGTGTTTTATCTTTTTGTCTACTTGGAACGAAATTACCGTCAAAGCGTACAGATGCGCGCAAAATGGCCCACAAGAAAATTGGTCCCACCGAATGGGTGACACGCTGTAAGTGTATCACTCAGCTACACGTAGTGTATCGTGCACACTGGCCGCCCGGATTACATCTTCTGCTCGTCATTGTCTCGCTGTTAATTCGATTGCAAGGCCGCACCGCAGCTCTCAAATTGCAATGCGATGCAATGGTAATGGTATAATTGGCACCGATTATTTCTTTACAATAGCTTGACATAAAATCACTATTGATCAACCGATACAATGTTTTTTTAGGCTTTTAGAAGCGCCGCTTGGACAGATGAGGACGCTCACTTGATTAAGGGCACACAAACACACAAGGGCGCGTCGGGATGTTGCAAAATACCTATTTATATCAGAATTATTGAATAGTCATAAATATGCTCCCACAAAATAAGCTTTGGTCGAATGTAAAGCGCCAACAACAAATCTGTGATCTCACCAATTTATTATCAAATCACATGCAAAAACAATGCTAGTACGCAGTGAATGTGTTTTAGAGTCGATTATCAATCTCAATAAACAAATCATTTTAAATATTATAACAAATCGTTATAATATTTCGTTCGGCATAACGATTTTATTGGATTGCAAATTTTCATACTTTTTGTAGGGCTAGATGTTGAGCACGTGTTCAATCTACAACTAAAACTCAAAGAAGATTGATTGTTAGATGCACCATGATACGACTAACATGACATTTCACATCAGTCTCATATGATTTTAACTAAGCGATTCTTAACATCAAAACTTTTGCCTTTATAAGCAAGTAGTAAAAATAAAAAACGTTTAATTTTTGCTGACGGTCCTATTCTTCCATTTTAAATTCTCATCCAACCGAATGATTTTCGTGATACTAAGAAATATCCATAACGCAAATATTGTTGCTCGTAATGCGAATTACATTAAAGTCTATTTTGTTGCATTGCACTGCAATTTAATTTTACTATTATTACAGGAGTTAAGTGTTGGGTAAAACTGATTCAGATTCATAATTCTGAATGAATCTCAAAGATTCTTGAATGTCTAAAGATTCATTAATTTCAAAAGATTTATGAATCTCTAAAAATGTATAGAAAGATTCACGAATTTCTAGGTATTCATGAATCTAAAGGGAATCCAAATATTCACTGACCTTGAGCTTCTTTTTATTCTTCTTCTTGGCATCACAATCTACGAGGTCATTCATGTAAACCAGAGATGTTAAACATACGCCCTTCGATGTATTTTGGCGCAGCCTGTGACCCATTCACTTCATAATGTATTTTCTACTTTTGTTGTTTGATTTTTTTTTTGTAATTATCATAAACATCAAGGACCGATTGTTCAGTAAAAAAATACTTTGAAAATTCCATACATATGCTTAATAAACAATAGTAAAAAACGCTATCTAACTAAGTTAGGAATGTGTAACAATAATCTTACACTTTAATTTTGGAATATCTAAAAATTCTGCTTTAAGCTCTATTTATAACTGTAAAGCATCTAAAATTCCAATATCTTTTCCAGCACAAATTCCCAGTAACAACTACGAACCAATTTTAATAAAGTCAGCAACAAACTCATACGAGAGGCTTAGTCTGTTAAAAAGAAAACTGTTTTGTTTTACATTTTAGCATTCTTTTTCATATCAGTAACAATCTCATTCTTCAACGTGAAAATTCGATCTTGACCTCAAATATTTGTTTTAAACCTTTTAATATCACACATAATGGAAAAAATAAGCCTATATTAAATAACAACAGCAGAACAACTCACTACTCAACTACTCAGATGATGAAAATTAAATTCTATATATTATTCAGCACCTTGCCCATACCTTGACGTAATTTCACCTTATTCATAACATAACATATCCTCCTTATTCATGTCAGGAATCATATCCTTATTTTCAGAAAAAAAAACGTCCCTACTGAACAATAAATAAAATGGAAGCTTCAAAAATCTTTCTAGAAGCCAAACTATTATGGTCCTAAAGAAGACATCAGATGCATCCTAAAGCTGCGATAAGATATCAGATCAGAATCAGATGTATTAGGATTCGAATCAAAAGAAGTGTAATAATAATGAATTCTTGTCGTCCTACGACAGTAAATCGTTATATGTAAAATTGCTAAATATTGTCTCAGATCGGTCTTTGGCGGCCCCGTATTTAAATACACTTTAAAGAAATGTTGGGAAGTTTTGAATAGTTTCTAATTATAAGTTCTAATTTTAAAAAAATAACTAAAACTTTACAGTAACTTGACCACCACTGAACCTTATAGCACTTGATACACAACCGTTATCGGCAACTATTTTCTAGTTGCTGCTTACAGCTAGTAAATCTCTTATAATCTCTTTACTGTCAACCTTTCGAATGAAATCCCCTACACCAATTAGAGTGTGCTCATTCAGTTCACAGAACCTCTTCCCAGCTGTTCAAGACCTCAACACGCGTGGCACGGTTCGATTGTTTGAAATTAATATTAATTAAAATTAAGATTAAAGCTCTGTCGATGATTAGATGCGAGCTATATGTTTTATTTTTACATGATTTCTTACTGATACTCAACTCTTCTCTCTTTAACTCGCATTTCCAGATCTCCAGAAGCAGCAAATTTTTGGTGTAAAATAGGCAGTAAAGCACATCCCACCATCGCACAAAAAAAATCGTTCGACCTATAAACTGCACCCGGCAACTCCAGCGGTTGGCGTGGGGAACGAGGGCGAGAACAGGGAGCCTTGGGGGAGGGGGACCTAGCGTCCAGCACATCGGGCATCTGGCATCAAACGCGCGCACAACACACTCCGCCCCGTTGCCATTGACAATGAAACAAAGTTGACAAAAGACATAATAATTTTCCATCATTTCGCTGCGACATGAGAGGTTTTCCACCGCATATACATATCATTGTTAAGGGCGGCCGGCCACCTTCACCCGCAGCACCGCGTCGCTGCGCCGCACGCCGCGAAGATGCGAAGATGATGCTGATGCAAGATAAATCGGAGCGCTTTGCTGGCAGCGGCCATGTACGGTGGGCAACAACAAAAAAGGGGTAGGTGTATGTGTAATTAGCATTTCCGGAAGCCAAACCACGTGGGGCTGCACTGACGCGTGGGTGAGCTGGCAGTGGGGTTGGGCAGGTAGAATTTAGGGTCGTTTGTCGTTCGAACATGCCCCTGCACGTGTGGGAAATTTTGTGCGGAAAGCAGAGCTACAGCTGCCGGCGCAGTGCAAGGGGAAGCACATAAAAAAGGCAGCATTTGAAGAATGCACTTTTGTTTTCCTCGCTGTCAGTAAATTGCTACGGTAGTGTTTCGTTTGCGTAAGGAGAGAAAGAGATTGCACAGTGGGCGTTAAAAGCAGAGAGCAAGAGAAGGAGAAAGTTGAACACGAACTGAATGCTGCGGTCGTTCTATTGCCTCAGCAAATGCATTAATTTCGAATATCAAGAATCGGGAAATACCACCGGACAGTCTTGAGAGTGTCACGGCTGTTGTGGGGCAGCCTGAATGAAACCCACGCTACTGTATTAGAATGCACGAGATAAGACCTAACTCTTGATGCGAACGTCTCGGAGCGAACACTTGAACTAAAGACGGTAGGGACAGCTGATTAGCTGAGCTACCAACAGACGATGAGTGAAGCATCTATTTCGCGCATTGCCCCGGGGAATGATACGTAACTACTGTTTTATTATTATTTTTTCGGCAGCTTCACTTAACTCACTGCAGATCATTAGCCAGTGCCTGCTAATGCAGCTAGTAACACTCGCAGACTATCTTTATCATCTCACCATTCGCCACAGGTACTACTTAACCGAAGATGAGTAAATGCGTTGCAGCTGACAGCAGTAATAGCTGCTCTTCAACCACAACTATTGTTCTAAAACGTCACAGCTTCTTCATTTCTAGGGCTGACACGTTTACATCCACCCTGCATCATCAGGCCTTTTTTGCCAGTGCCCCAGTGCCCCGTGTGTACACAATGCGATGGTATCTAATCTGCTGGAGAATAGGGCACCCAAAAAGACAAAGTCATGTGCGAAGATTACGGTGGGATTTAAATATATACAGCAGAAGCGTAGAGGACACTCAACAGCTTAGATCGGATGATGAAATCTCCTGTGCAGTCACTGGTAGAGTGTAAGCTAGTGTGATGTATCATATTTGTTTCTATAGCACGATAGGGGCTTTGATCTCTAATGCAGCAGTTTGTTCGGAAAGAAAGGATCCTGATAAGATCTTTCACATCATGCTATATCCACGTATGAGATATGATTTAAAAGCTTTACCCAATACGTCTAGCTTCTTGAACAGTCGTGTTCAAAAAGAACCATAAGTACATCGTACAGCATATCCCAAGCAGCAACCAGCGCATCTTGAAGTAAGTGGCACATTTTAGCTCTGAAAGGAACTTCCAACCATTTTACAGAAGTTTGGGCACATTTGGTGATAAGATAATCGTTGTTTATCTAAAAGCAGACAGAGGCCAACGAAGACTAGACAGATGTACACACGCTTGACCTCAATCCTGGTGCTGTCTTCCTTAACCCAGGTCAGTTCGACACCTTGCCCGGACCCTTAACGTACATCAGGAGCAGCAACTGCAACAAAAAATACACAAATCCACGCAAACCATGCAATCGTCCAGCGTAGCCTCGCGCGTTTGCGGTGCAAGGACTGCGAAAACCTAAAGACATTGACCGTGTGACAAAGTGCGCACGGATGGCTGTGCAGAATTGGGTGAAGGTCTGCGAAACGCCCGGCAGTTTAAAATTCACAGCAGTGTCTTTCCCCTGGCAGTGCGTCGTACACTCCCCGGGCGCATGACTTATTATTCTGACGCGCTCACCCAGCCAGCCAGTGCGTGTGATTGGTATCTGTGGACTGTTTTGGTTAATTTTGCGCACACCGCTTGGCCGGGCAGGGGAAGGCCCGATCCGAACTAATCGAACCGACGGAATTCGTGGGAGGGCTTGAGGAAGAGAGAGAGAGAGAGAGAGAGAGAGAGAGAGAGAGAGAGAGAGAGAGAGACAGAGAGCAAGCGCGCGGCAGTGACAGAGAGCATCATTTCGTATTCCAGCCAGCTTGTCATGTCCAGTTCAGACCGGACATGTGGCGCTGTTAACCTGCTGGATCGCATAATGGGTGCTTTCTTGTGGCCTAGCCAAACCCACTGACAATGGCACGCGACTAGAAGTGGGGCTCGCATGGGCTGCGGGCGCACGTGTCTCGTGCGCAAAATATTACCACCGGTTTACGCTGCGATTAGCAAAAGCCAATACCGAACCATCATCTTTTATGGCTTCCAATCGTGCTGCACACCTGTGGCAGTGTGGCAAGGGAATCTTATAATTCCAATGATCCGAGCTTTTACGACCCACCAGCACTCAATGGCACGGTGGATGATGCAGGTTTTAATAACCATCCTGTGCAGCCGTGCCGGAGTGGAGAGTTGGAGTGGAGACGGATCTATTTTTCATCGAAATCTGTGGCTCTATTTGCTGATGCACTGCAATTGCAAAAATAAAACCTTTCATTCAGGGTTTTACAGGGTTGCTCATAATTTTGAATTAAACTCTACGATCCCCTTTTTGGACAGACACATTGGAATTTGGTTTTGGATTCTAAATGTGCCTTCCCAAAAAGGACGACTTAGGGTCCACATTACGTCACAAAAAGTTCACTTCCCAGAAGAAAATATCTCAAAATTATAAGAACTCCTGAAACCCATGTAAGGAGTCTTGACCGACTGGCTGCAATCGGGTCAATAGCTGAGTGCAGGCATTTTTCAACTAGCACTGGCTTCTGGTTGGACTATGGTTGATAAAGGACGCGTTTGATTGTAAGGCGAAACAAGCGAAGTCGTTGAAGCTGCTGTGTGGGAAGCTGTTCCTTCCAGATTTCTGGTTTGCATGGCTGTTATCGCTTCGTGAATGTCCTAGCGTCGACTCATAGGCAAACTGCCACACACAGACACACGTGCACACACACACACACTCACATAAATCGAATTACATACAATCACACAGACACACTAGTAGAACCGAATTTTTATACCGTGTTTTGTTGTTGTTGTTTTCTAAGTTTGTGTAAACGAACGACTACTTACGACGTGCCGCGCGCTAGGACGAGTATACCGGTCTCACCGAGATAGTCGATTAGCGGGTCGGAACAGTGCGATGCCTTCGGTACCAGCAGCACACCACACGCGGTACGATCATTCAAACCAAAACGAGCACAACCAACACTTTCCACTGCTACTGGTGGAGCCAAACCCAAACCGCCTGCCGGTTGGAGCAACCAAGAATTTGCAAGTCTTTCTCCGGTGACTTCGCGCGAGCGACTGACTGCCTCTCGAGTACCGGCCGTACCAGCTCGGGGAGACGCGCGATGATAGACCGCACCGTAGTCGCACACAGGCACACACAGCTGCTGCTCATCGTTCGGCGGGGTCATTTTTCAAACGCCCTCACACACTGTACCGCGGCTCCCTGGGCAACCCCTTTGCGCACACCGTGCAGCGCATGTTCGCGGCGCAAGCCTTGCGCGAGCCACCCAGTGCCCAGTGCCACTCACCGGAGATGACGACGTCCGGAGACGTCCGCGAGTTTGAGTTGTTTATTGGTACTACCGTTTGCTCGTTTTTTTTTTGCTTTTTTTAACTTTCGTTACTGTGTTTTGTTTGGTGCCCCGTTCCCCCACAGCGGTAGGTGTTTTAGATAGCGTGCAGCCTGATTCTGCCCCTTCATGCATGCAAGCGTCACTCGTGGATTCGCCATAAATATGGCTCAGTTTAGGATTTGGCTAAGCTATCGGCAAACAAGACGTCGGGGCAAGTATCGCGACAAGCAAGACGAAGGTGAGCCCCGAGACCATGTGATTTCGTCAGTTGACCTTTACGTCACGCAGGCTCACGAGGTTTGGACTGATGCTGGTTAGGGTTGCGGGAGTGCCAGCGTACAGAACGTGGAAGAAAATGGGTCTTCGTCCTTCAGCTTGGCATTCTGGATGCCGGCTGAAGAGAAGCTTAACAACTCAGTTTCCTCAGCGACTGTTGTAATGAAACTGTAACTGAAGATGCCGAGTTGTATTGCATATCTTTGAAAATAGTTAAGGATCTCGTCCTTGCTAAGGTCGTTTCTACAGCTCTCAACTATTTTATTGAATTTATTAAGAACACGACATAAGTCCTCAAATGATAAATGTAATGTAATTCCATGAATTTTATTGCATACATGTAATAGATCTTGTATCTATTAATTAACAACAACCGCAATCAAGGTCTGCCTAAGGTAACTGTGGGTTTATATATATCTGACTGATTGGTGTACCCATAGTAGGACAGCCAAGTCTAACCCATGGCAGGTTTTGCCCATAGGAGGTTCTACAACATAACAACTGTACCACGGAATCTAGGACTGGAATTCTTTAGATATAACATAGCAACGATCAAAATATTCCTAGATAGGAATCAATTTTGGAATGACTAGACAGTCTCAAAGTTTACTTTGAAAAACTATGCCATCCAGAATCAATATCGATATATATAATATCCTGAAATCTTCAAGATGATAGATCATTTCTTCTTACCAGTGAAACATCCCATAGCACCAATTGGTTAAGTCCACAGTGAGTGTATATTCCAAAATCGTGACAGGCAGCATAGTGCATATTACAAGATCGTGTCGTAGGTACATCATCGTCCATGTGCTCTTCAATGATAGAAAGCTCTTTGAATTTCGGTTAAGGTTGCCATCTCCCTTTCGTCATCCCCTCGCTCTTCGATCCACTCCTCATCACCGCTTATATCTAAACCGGTCCAATGTTGTTTCTACACACTCGGGGCGGATTTGGCCGGCGAATTCAAGATCCCTCACGGACGCCAAGAGATGGGATGTGAGTGTGCGTGCGCGCGCTTGTGTGTGTGTGTGCTGTGATGCGCTGCTATCTTTACTCCGCTGACTGTTATCAGTTGGCAGGTTGGAAGCTGTGCGTACACCTATCCTGCGCACAGTGTAAGCGCCCCAGAAGCTTGCCGTGAGGCACGTTTTCCTCTAGCGCCCATTGCTGTCCATTACGTTGGGAGCAAAACCATCCGAGGCCGAGAAAACAGGAGCCCTCAGCAGCACGAGATTTGCTCGCACGGTGCACGAAAGGAAAGCCACCGTGTGGTAAGTTTACCGGAGCTTAGGCTGTTTAATGGCACCCCCGTAACAGTGGCTGGTTACTCGCTTATCAAGGTTTGAGGTCTCTGTAAGCCCTGTCGAGATGTTAGTTAGCAGGAGCAGTGTTTTAGGTAGCGCTGCCCTAGCACGCAGCAAACAAACGGACTGCTCTCCAGGCGCATTCATTGACAGACGGATTGTGTGTGGTTGCACAAGAAGCAGCCTGTTGAACGTGGAACAGAGGCAACATATTGCTGTGCTCGCGTTAAGCTGCGCTAATAATAGATAATAATATCGCCACACTTTCCACCATGCGACTTTATTGGTTTGTTACAAAAATAACACACAGCCAGATGCGAATTTCAAGAACTCAGCGTACGAATTGCAAAACGTAATCGTTCGGTTCACGGTGAAAAGTTCTATATTGACTCGGCTAGGCCAAGCTGATTGGCAAAACTGCGCCCCACGCTTGCTATAATCGCGAGCCTAATCTGCTACTACTTCGGCGAGGTGCCATTTTCTAACCCGACCTGCCAAGTGTCTCTCGAAAACCCGCGCCTCGACCGAGTGCGAAAAAACACCTTTTTACGCGCTGCAGTCGCTAGCAGCACGCGTTCGTCGCACATATTCGTACGGGAAATCGCGCGCGTTTGTGTGTGTGTGTGTCTGTGTGTTTTCACAGTGAAGGTTGAACCTGATTTCCCGCCATTGTGGTTGTCAGGGTTTTTGCTGTTGCATCTCCTCCTTCTTGACATCAGCTAAATGACAATTACACGCCATATTATCTAACATTAGCGGGAATATATCTAGAACCCGCTCACCCGGTGCCCACCGTGCGACCGTCAGCCGAGGGTGGAGGCGATCCGAGCAGTAGCCAGCCGAGGGCTGGATCGTCAAATGGCGATGTACGCACGCCGCTGCATTGTGCAGCAGCGCAGGCCGCTATTATCCGGGTTGCGCGGGTGCGGCTTTGAAGGCCTGCACAGCAACGACAAGAGCAACAAAAGCAAAATATGCTCACGATTGCTGGAGAGAAAAGAAATATTTAAACAACAACAAAAAAAAAGACATACACAGCGAAGCTTCCCCCACATTAATACTGCTGCTCGTTGTGCCATGGAAGAAAAGTGTGGGAGCTTCGCAGTTCAAAGTTTCGTCGCTGGATGTGCTTTCGCGTAGCGGAGCGCCATCTGTCGGATGGTGATGCTTGAGGGAAAGCGATTGTGTGGCTAAAACCAACGGCTACCATTCCCGGACGGATATTCTCAATCAACTATGTTAAAACTAGATGTGTTAAAATTTATTTGTACTCTTTTAGCAACAACAACACAATTCATGGCGGTTTTGGATACCTTAAGTCAATGCTATAAGTTCAGTAACCAAGGTAATACACATGTGCTCGTTTTTTATTACAGCCTAAAACTTTAATTTACTTCTGCTAAAACCCTAAAAGTTTTAAGATTTTAATATCTTGTGCCCGAAACAGCTGTGTCTTTTTTAGCTAGAAAACTAAGTAAAATAATGCTTTTTCTTCATCTGATTTTTTGTTCTAGTTTAATGTTGCACAGACCCAGTGTACAATTGTACCTGCTTATTGCAGAAATTAAGGAGATAAGAGATTATGAGATCGATAGATTACGCAACGCTTAATAAAAAAAGAGCCAGGTATACAGAAAGAGAGATAGAGAGAGTGAGATAGAGAGAGAGAGAAAGAGAGAGAGGGAGAGAGAGAGACAGAGAGAGAGTGAGAGACAGAGAGAGAGAAAGAGAGAGAAAGAGAAAGGAAGTTCTGCTATCAAACAAAAAATGAATTTGTTTATAAAACACTAGTTTTTATACTAGGGAGATGGTTTAACTATTTTGTTAGAGAACTTTTGAATATTTTTTTTTGTTTTTGTAGAAAATAAAAAATTGTAAAACGATTAGTCATCCAACAATCAGCTGTAACTTAAAGTTTCATAAAATTGTTAAAACTGGTGTTCATAAAATTGTTAACGAAAACCTCCAGTTCAAATCGAGGACTAGCTAATCGAGCGGCACTTTGTTTCTTGTGCAAAATTTTACTTCAATGCTGCAAAACATATAACGTTCAATATGACATGCGTTTATGGATTACAGCTTCAGGAATCGAAATTTCCGTTAAAAATGGTAAAATTTAGCTTTCACTACAGGTTATTTGGCTGCAAAATAGTCTGTTTGTAAAGAAAAAAAATCGTCCAACAAATATGTTATTTTTACTTTATTAGGTTATGATTTCATTCCTTAACTATGCATGCAATAATAGCAAACATTTGGGCTCTGCTAAAAAATCGCTGTGTTTTTGTGTCACTTTTGTTCAATCAGATCAGTTTTGAACCATTATTTGATAAGGATCTTACGGCAATTTAAAATAATTTTTCAAAAATCTTATTACATACTTTGGTCTATATTTTCAAAACAATCATCATCTGTTAAAAAAATGACAATTTTTAATACTGATCCAGCTATGGTTGTAACATTTTCTGGCTAACATGAAGATTTTTAAAGATGTTTTCAATGTTTTGGAAGACATCATTTGACCCTCAGTGATTCCAGGCTGGTTCTTAGAATCAGATGTAACGAGGGCAATTTAAGAAGGGGGTAATTTGATTACAAGGTAGGACTATGATGGACACTATTCAAGTATGTATGTTTGAATATGAGGAAAAAATTTGCTGCAGAGAAGAAATAGTAGAATGAAGAATGTAGAAATGTAGAATGGAAGAATTTTTAAACAGCAAATTAAAATGCACTAGAGATCAAGCCGGTCTCGTAGTACAGTCGTCAACTCGTATGACTTAACAACATGCCCGTCATGGGTTCAATCTCCAAATGGACCGTGCCGCCATACGGTAGGACTGACTAACCTGCTATGGGGGGAAATCAATTAGTCACTGAAAGCCAAGCCTACAAGTGGCCTTGACCGACAACGGTTGTTGAGCCAAAGAAGAAGAAGAAGAGACGGGCATTTCGGTTCTTTTAAGTGAACGTGAATGAACCGAGTCGTTCATCACAATGAACGTGAACGTGATCTTGGTTCTTTCATTTATTTATAAATAGCAGTAGAACTACAGGTTAAATGGCATGTCTGGTCAAACCGAACAGCAAGCCAAAATTGACAATCTTTCATATGATGCTATAACGAATTGCGCAGTTTAAAATAGACCGTTTCTTGTTTTGCATATAGGGGAAAGCGGGGCAAAATGGGCATGTTTAGCAGTTTACTGAATATTCCATTGAATATGCCACAAAACACAATTATTCATGCATTATTGTATGCCTCCACTATTTATCTTTCGATTTAAATTGCCACATAGAATGAAAACAACTTAAAATCATGAAAACAGTGTAAAATAAAAGTTGATGTTTTACGAGAAGCTATTTTGACACGCGGGGTAAAATGGGCATAGCCCTGGGGCAAAATGGGCATATGTAAACAAACTGTGAAACGTCAAAACACTGGGGTAAAATGGGCCACAACAACTGCGCTTAGGTAATGGTCTATGCTTTTGCGCACCGTTTCGTGAATTGTATTTTCGTTCTATCTTTTGTTTTGCTGGTCAGGTAAGCCCTTAAAATTCTACCAAAAATATGTTATGAAAATTAAAACAGTTTTTACACGTTTAAATCTACAAAATCGATTCTTTTGAAGCTGTGTCTGTTATCATTATTGAGGCGACAAATACAACACCATAGCCTCACCAAACGCCATTTGTCAAAAGTATCTGCCCATTTTGCCCCAAGCGTAACTGCCCATTTTGCCCCACGTGAAGCATTTTTGTATTTTATGTTATATTAGTAAAAATACGCATTCGATCGCCTTGCTTTCTTCAGACAAATTGTATAGAAATATCAAATCTTTAATAATATATAATGTAAAACTTCAACGCATCCCTGTGACACTGGGTTAAGCTTATTTTCGAAGTGACAAAAATTACATCAATATGCTACTAAACCGTATTTTGCACTTCTCTTGGTTATTTGTTGTGTTAGGGTTATGAAACTTACATGGTGTTCATAAAACACTCTAATGAATACATTTTGAGCATTGGAAAGTAGCTTTGTAGTCAAATAATGCTTAAATAGAGGGTGCCCATTTTGCCCCACATGCCCATTTTGCCCCGCTTTCCCCTACATTTGCATGTGTTGGTTTTTATGGATTTTTATTTCTTCAAAACGATCATGATTTCCATTAATTCATTTTTTTGTTTTTATTTTTTTATTTCAATGTATCAAACGAATCATAGCGTTCTATTCTTGTGAACCGGCTCATTCAATTTTTATCGTAAATTTAATGAACCGTACGGTTCTGGTTCATTTGGCACACCTCTATTTTGCATACCTCTATGCGATACGAAACACATGTGTTTAATCAACTCAAACTCATAAATCATCGCGTGGGTTTTAAAAATATCTAAGTTTAATTCCTATAGCGCTACAACCGAGCGCTCTATAGCTGAATACAAAACTCCATAGCTCTTCTTCTCATCTTCTGAGCGTTTAAAATATTCCCCTATATGCCTGCAAACCTCAATAGCAACGTTGCAAACATCATCTAACCATTTGAAACATGCCACCGAGCGCATCAAGTAGAATCCATTATATGATTCGAAAGCTTGCATGCTTATAAAACTTATAAAACGCTTTAAAAAATTATTAAACACGTTTTAAAACTTGTTAGAAAATGTATTTCTGTTAAACCTTTCTAAAATATGTTATTAGTATTTTTTGACGATTTTGAAATGCATTAGTTAGTACAAACAACTCATATTTCGAAGTGTCTTTATAGTTATGGTACGGCCCTAAATTCTTTTTTTTAAATAATGTTTTGTTTTTAATTATACACAGATATGAAATAGCATTTCGCACAATTCATACACTCACTGTGTTTTATCTATCTCTTCCGGATGGCGAATGTCCTTATAGTTATGGTAGGCGGTGTACTTATTTAAACTATCAACCAGCGATGTGAATCGAAAAAAGGTATAAAATAAAACAAACTATAATTAAATACAGGATCGTTTGATACAGAATAATCTAAGACTTATGATTTGGATCTTTAATTTAGAATGATTTTAGAAACGTTCTAGAAAATGCTTGTGTCAAAAAAATATGTCTATGTGGAGTGATATTGATAGCCTATGAATATGTTCACTGCATTGACAAAATACATCTAGTATACCTAATGTACAATGTGTTAGAATTGTCATTTGAATGCAAATATGTAGCTTAGAAAACCAACTATCGGGAAAAACTAAATTGTTTACTTTCGTATGCATATTCCAATGATTTATGTCAGCGGTCGGCAAACTTTTGAGGCACAGGGCCAAATTTAGTAAATGATCTAAAGTCGCGGGCCAGGAGAATGCGTTTATTTCCATAACTGTGCTTTAATTATTACATTATAAAATTTTAGAAACAAGAAAATTGGATAATGATATCAAGCAATGCGATTGGTATTATTGCTGTTTTGCTATAATTGTGTCATCCAAGCATGGTTCAAAATTGATAATACCTACTTTAAAACTAATTGTATCCATTAATCATTTCAGGATCGCTAAAAGAAGGACAAAAAGTTAACAAAATAACAAAGCAAGAGCAATATCACACGACGTAAAAATATAAAGACTATTCTGGGGATGATACAAAAGTGTTATTGACTGAAAAATTATTGAGGCAAACGTGCATTTAGTAATTATAAAAATGTTTTATGGACAAGTAATGCCATGTTAGATACATTGATTAATGATTCCTTATGAATAACTTTAGCACTTTGACAACAGCAACAGCGTGGAATCGTCGTTCTCGTTCAAATAACAGGGGTTTATTTAAATGTTCTTATTTATTTTCAAATACGATGCAAAATATCCCTAAAGTATATAAAAAAGAAAAAAAACTGATTTGTGTGAAATTAAGAAGAACGAATAGCAGAACAAATATTATAGCGGGTAAAATGTATGCAGCTATTTCACTACATCCAAAACATTGTTTTCCATGTATTACGTTGGTGACAGTCGCATGCAAAACTTTAAATAAATTCATTGCAACCAGACTTTAGTGTATCTTATCTTTATAAAATTTCGTATGCGACCTTCATTTCGATAGTCTTATTGTGGCGTTAAAAGATTGTTAATATTGTCGTTAATATTGTGGACAACAATTGTCGATTTTTCATGGGTTTATCTTAACTCGCACAGACAAAACGTTAATTGCACTTTGAGAAGTAGTATCCCATTAGTTAGCAGACAAAATTTGACACCTCTATCAGTCGAACTCTAACCATGATGGCCAAAAAAGTGAATCAAAAGCGTGCGCGATCAAAGAATGGCACCCCGTAGCGTCCAAAATGGACTCCGTGCGGAAGTTTGTAGACGTCGTATATACCTGTCGCATATACGCGGCATTTTGGTCGCCAACATCTTGGCATTATTAGGCAACAATCAAAGCATCGAAAGAAAGCCCAGGTTAATTTTTGAGGTTCCAAAAGAAGCTGAAATGAGGATAGAGGGACAAAAGGCTACATTACTGCGTTAGCTGGTCCGGGCGATCGATGCAACCCACAATCGATTTTTTTCTGCACCAACGTGATGCAAAAACTCTACTCTAACAATTTTGTAGCGAAAACTTAGGAGGAATTGATGAAAATCGAAGGTAGAACTTACATGTGAACCATGGTGAAAATTCCTAATAACTGACGAAAGGCAATTCGCAAAGTCGTGAACTTATTTGTGCAAGTAAGCTTAAATTATTCCCTTTCAACGAATGTAAATGTTAAGAAATTATCTTTCCGTCCGTCATTCCATAGTACGTTAATTAAAGTTGAAAAAGTACGATGGTATAATATGGTATACTAAAAGATCTTCAGTAGTTTGTGTACGAATCGTTTCTTCCCATCTTTGAAAATCAGTCATATCCTTTCGCGGGCCGGATTGAATGTTGCGGCGCGCAATTGGTTTGGGCAATTGGCTCAAAGTCTCTATAAAAAAAGAAGAAAAAAGATTTATGTTTTTGATGAACCACCGATGGTCAAAATTTTTAGATTTACACCTCATGAATTTAAATGCTATTAGCTAGCTGCATTGAAAAGCAGCTCAAAAAATTTCAAACAATTCTTGTAAATCCGGTAAGATATTAAAAAAAACAGAGACGCAATTATATTTTCTTAATTATTTATTTATTTATTTATTTATTTATTTATTTAAATCAATCATGCTTCATGCTTCATGCTTCAAGTTTGACCATATCCATTTCTATTTTCTATGTTTGTGTTTATAGTCCATTTTATCGCTATTGAATGTCAAAATGTTTTTGAAATTATTAAGATGCATAAGAAATATAAAAAAGAATAAAAATAAGTGGAGTTGGAAATTTGATTAGCGACTTTTCCACACATACAAACAAAGTACAGGGAAAAACTAATTTTCTTCAGCAAATCAAAAACAGTACAAACAGTATTCTTATTAGAAAAATCCAGAAAGTGGCCGTATAACTGATTAGTGGATTATTTGTCATATTATTGCTCTGCCTAGCGTCGCTTACATCTCAGTATACATAGCTCAAACAGGCTCATAAAACACTCCCCTGTGTAAGATAACGATTTAAAGTACTAGGTACAAGTCCAGGTCAACTACAATTACTGCCAGCGCCTTTCCCTATCCGATGTTGATCTTGAGCGATTGGTAAAGCAGTGTCCTTGCCAAAACACTTCTCCTCTCTATCTCTGTCTGCCTCGTCTGCCGATGTGTGGATTGCCAAAATGTATAAACAACCGCGGGACTTTCTAGACATCAGCTCGCCACACCGCATGACGGCCCAGCACGATTGAGCGGTGCCGCAGGGTAAACAAACTTTCCGTTTCCGTATGCCGGCTGACCACACGCGCAAACGATATTTCATATCGCAAGCGACGTACCACCACCACTGCTGGAGCAAATAGTCGGTAATAAGCGTTGGGTTAGCATAGGTTTTCGTTGGTAGCAACCGTCCAGCCGACCGGGCGACAGCAAAGGCAGCGTTAAAGCAGCTGCGAATTAAACTAGCCAGCGCCGTACAGTACAACCTGCAAGACGCTACCCGGGTGAATGTGTGCGACCGTTTGAAGTCGGTCGCTTGTGAGTAGCTTTTTACATCGAGCATGGCCGCTGGCATTCCCATCAACAGGGATTAGATTTTGCACCTCATTACCGCACAGCATGGGCTCCAGCCTCCCGCCATTGCTGGCCAGCGCTAGCAGTAGAGCCACGTGCTCGGCTTGGTACGAACCCAGATTGCGCTCCTCGGTAAGGAATGAGTTCACTTCGCTCAACTACATGCTTTAATGTGCAACATGTAGGGGTTTTTTGACGTGAGCCATAATGTGAGTTCGTTTTTCGCTTGCCCAAACGTCCTGTCGGTGACATGTGTGCGTTTGCAAATTTTATCAATGTAATACACTGTTTCCCTACACCGCCCATCGGTAATGACGGTGCGTCGCTAGGAAGGCGGGCAAATTATACGCCCACAATCAGCCACTTTGTGCTTTTCTTGCTTTCGGGGGGTTTCTTTTCCCTTGCTACCTCTACTTTAACATCACCGGCATCATCATCGCACTAGGATCATTGGTCAAGCTTGGGTAGCGATTGTCCTGCACAGCAGAACCGATTACGACCGCTCTTTGCGTTGGTGGCGTTCCAAAGCTCGGATCATGCAATGGTCGAGAGCCCGGAGATCCTATGCACACACTACTCGGTGTGCTATTACGACGCACAAGAAAATGGATTTCCCCGACACAAACATTCAATAAAAACGGTACGCAGAAGAGGCAAACAGTAACAAGCCCATTAACATGCGGGGTTCGAGAATGAATGACGATTGTTACAAGCTATGCACTTTTTTGTTCCGCTCCTCGTAGAATAATTTCATTTAAATATTCACTTCCTGTAGGATATCTCTAAGTGTTTGTCTAGTTTTTTTTTAATTTACGGTAACAGTAGAAGATGTAAAACACATCATTAGTGTGTCAACTCTTTGTTGGTTGAATTAAATATTTACACAAAGCAGGACGAATGAGGCCGTACAACCGTTAACGTTTATGGGTAGCAAGTTATTGCAGCAGATAATGTTTTATATTCTGATAATAGTGTTATAAAATAAACATCTATGCTATATGCACGATTGCGTAACACGCCTATAACTTTTTAAATCTGTGCTTTTATAATCAAAAACATCCCATACATAAATGAAAAGGAAAAAAAATGTTTTGTATTTTTATGTAATTACACCGTCTACCATAACTATATCGACAATTGCTGTTCGCGATTTGCGGCAAATCCGAAAGAGAAGAGAAATGCTATTTCACATCTTTGTATATTATTTTGTTCAAAGTTTTACGAACATTATTTCATGACTAATTACAACAAAAACGAATTTAAGGTCGTACCATCCCAATAAACATTTCCTATACCTTTTACACTTAAACATGTCTAAAGAATTATTTACTATGAATTTACTAAGCCACATAGTTTTAACATGTCTTTTTAAGATACTTAATATTCTATAAAGTTGTAAATCCTTTAAAATTTGATTTCAAACTCATTTGACCCCGCGGGCCAAAATGCCACTGAAAATAGTAGCACGGGCCGCAGCCTAGTTTGTACATAATAGTATTTGATACAAAAATCAGATCGTTAGCAGATCTTTTCATTTCATTTGGTCAACAACTGGCCATGACTAACGCGTTAGTTAGCGATTGGTGTCATTTTGATTATCAATATTTCTGAGCTGGAATTAAAGTAGCGAATTCCTACTTTTGATGCTGTCTAAAGTCCATACATTGCAACAGGTCGTTCAGTGCAGTGCATCTTTACAGAGGAGTGGAAGATGTCATACAAGTCTTTAGTACCCGTTATTCCCTTCCTACCAATCTCCATAGAAATCTCCATTCATTATGGCGACCAAAACCAGAGTCATAAGCCCACCTGTAGTTAATCTGATAACATAAGTCTTAATAGGATGTCTGATGGAAGCCTGATAGAGACCGTTTGTAATATTCTATCAAAAGTAACACGTGTTTGTGCTGACATCTGACTTCATCTGATTTCTAAATGTTTTGCAGAAATTTAATGTTCTGTCTTTGGTATACCTAAAGATGGGTTCGACTTTTTCCAAAAAAATATGTCAAAAAAGTGTGAGAGCTTGCGTTTTTAATTCCTGTTGGCTGAATGATTTTGTTAATTTGTACGTCTTTTTCTTATAGAAATTTTTTAATTGGTCGCCAAGTGCCTTGATTGATGGCTTAACAATAAAAAAGTAATGTCCCTAACTACATACATATGAGTAAGGAATGTAACCATAGTCTGATTGTTTTTTCTCCCACCACCCACTTCACCATCAAGGGTCTCGTAGACCGCTACAAACGCGCCCATAAATGTTTTGGAGGAAGTGCAGACGCATACAATATTCAATTGTAGTACATACATTTACTGTTTTTATCTATTTCTTCCGCGAAAAACGACTGTTCATATAGTTATGGTAGGCGGTGTATAAATAAATAATATGAAAGAAAATATAATTTATTAAATAAACTTACCGATGACATCTATCAATGTAGATACAATACTAAACTTACTTAGTTATTGTAGGAAAATTAATCAAGGAATAACTATCCATGGTTTACTTCAAAGGCGTTGATCTTTTTATGCTATTTTTCTGGCCAAACGCTGAAAGGACAGAAAAACATTGATTGGATTTATACTAACTAAATTTAACTTTCGTTATTTAATCTCTAAACCATTACATGCCTGCCGCAATATATATTTTTAAATAAATTTATAAAGTTTTTTTTTATTATTCAGGTGGAGACGCATGGTGCCGTACCGTAACGCTTTAGTTGGAAGAGTAAAAAATTCAAAACTGCAATTTTTACGTAAAAATTCAAAACAGATCTTTTTCGGAGTTTGTATTGTTTTCCCTTTTAGATTTGCTTACAGAATTTGCATTTTAATTAAGTGCAGTAAAACCCCAAAACTAATAACAGTATTACTTGCGTAAAGCGTTTCGTTTCTGTGATAGATTGAACCAGTCCTCCCACCGAGCTAATGGTCCATTCAATAAACATGGAATAAACTAGATCAATACAATAGCAAACAAAAAACGTAGCAATGAACCGAATCCGAAACCCCTAACCAAGAGCGCTTTACAACGCTCAGCTGAAGCTCGTATGGAGGCGCATGGTGTCTCGTGTCCTTTCGGATTTAAACTCATCTATTAAAACATCTCGGGGTATTTGAATCTTTTGTGCACCGCATAACCGCCACTCATCCCCACCTCTTTTCACTCATCAAACATCCCAACAGCGAGTGTGTCTGCATGCAACTGCGTGCATCGCACAAATCGTGTCTAATTGTGTTTCGTTTGTTTGCATTTGGTACTGGCTGCAGGCCACTCGTCGTCCGGCCGGCAAGTGTGATAAAGCGGGCATGGTGGGGAAGGGATGTGCGCGAAAGAAAAAAAAAATGGAAACAGAGTGACAGTGCTAGAGAGAAGAAAAAAAAAAGAAGCCATAGCGACAGAACACTTACACCCCAAACACCTAAGGACCTAGGCGCTCGAAAATCGCCCTGCCACGGACGTGATGGCCGTTGGAGTTCGTGCGCAGGCACGCCTCGCTACTCGTGCACACACAGCTGGTGCCCGGAGCGACCGCTGGTTTGCGAGCGGGTATATAAGCACGTGCGGACTGCCGGCCGTGGTCGCAGTTCTGCTGAGTGACTAGCCAGTGCTTCGAGGGCTGCATTCGTTTCAGTGTTCAGTGCGGTTTTGATTAAGTGTCGTTTCCGCTGCGGAGCATTCAGGCAGAGTAGCAAGTAGGTTTTGCGTTCCTGCAGCATGTCTTATTCATATCAGGTTTGCACAATGTTACACAAGTTTCGCAATGTGCGTGGCGTGTTACTGTCGTTCGGCCGCTAAATTCTTTCCAACAATTTGCACCAACAGTGTTAACGGTTAAGCAGTGCTGACTCTAAGTGAAATGATAGTTCCGAACTGCACCAGTCATGGACAGCGTGTCAATTACCTCTCAATTTCAACCATTCCTCACTTGCTTACTCCAGGTTTTGTGCTTTTTAAGCCATTTTACTAGGTTTTGAAAGCATAAATTATTCAAACTCTGCAGCTCTTTTCGCAAAGAAAGTGATCTCTTAATTATATTCCTTTATCTCGCCCAGCACTATTCTCCTTCTGTCTCCTGACACTTCAAATTACTTTCTGACACCCTCTGAATGCTCTCGAGAAGTGCATTTTAATCTACTCAAGTGCAACAAAATGTTATTCACACTCACACCCACAAACACACCAAGTGGCCAGAGCTAGGGTGTAATTTAATTGGCTCTAATCTTTTCCATCGCTTATGCTGGCGCTCGATCGTCCGAAATTCGTCCCTTTTCCCGCGGGCGAAACGGGGACTAGATAATGAAGGTTGATTTATGCGATCGCTCAGCTAGTGCGCTCGTTGTTTGCTTCGTTTGCTTCATCATTTGTGGGTTTTTTTTCGTTCGTTCAATGGATGAGAACGCCCATCGTATGCTTTTGGGAGCAAAAATTTGTGTCAAGTGATGTGAGCGGGATGTGACTCAATTTGGTGAGCAAATTAGCTGACAGATGCAAAAGGTAACGTTCAACACACAAACTGAGCAGTTAGAGTGTAGATAGTAAAGGGGACTAAACGGTCTGTAAAATTCAACCGTCCATGATCAAACAGGTATGAACGGAGCATTGCTGGTTTCCCGAAATTTATATTTGAAACCCCAGGGCAATGATTACGTTTGGTGAGTGAAAATCATAAATTGAGATTAATTTGCTCTATTGAAAAAAATCTACTCATTGAATATCTAAAATAGCCAAGGTCCGCATGCTAAACGGAAACGAAAGATATGCATCACGAATTTAGTAAAGGACATAACATTTGTATTGTTATGCCGTATGTACCTCATGAGCTTTGTAATGATGCTTGTACTCTATAGAATTCAATTCTTCTGAAAATATATTAGGAGTACCAATAAGTTCACATGTCGTGTGGATGTCAGATGTTCATCACTTGTTCTACATCAATATTGTTGATGTTTGATGTTTCTTATTAGGTACGCTCATACAGCCCATATCTTTGTTGGAGAATTTTGCGCCATCAAACTAGAAACAGCTACCAACAAAAGGTTCGCCCTGCGTTCACATACCACGAATCTTCGTCGGATACAAATATCGTAGTTTAACAAACTAGTTTGTAACAACGCGGGTTTCTGTTATAAGAAACATACAATTATACCACCGTGACTGCACTTTGACCCTGGGGGACAATTGAAGAGTTATGTTTAAACGTGAATAAAAACTTGTTATATATCTTGCGACGGATAGCTTCAATTGAACTACTTGACTTCCCTTAATCCTGTAAAAAGTGTGTTTTAAAGATATTTTCTAATAGAATATGGGCTATGTGAATAAGACTATTTTGACTTGCTTTTCCACTCTCTCTTACAAACGTTTTGTAAGAGTGCATTATTACAGGGAGCTCTGATCTTGTTATTTACAATATGGAGAAAACGTCTGCCGAAATCCATCGAAACTTGGTTGAAATGTGTGGCAAGCAGGCTTTAGCTGAAGCTTTATTTCCACCTTGATTGCAGGGTTTAAGAGTTATCACTTTTATTTAGAAGACCAGAAAGTTCCAGGGCGTAGAACCTGCACCATACCATGAAAAAGCTTGGAGTATCTCAGGAAGTCAATTTCCATTGATGAAAAGCAGCGAGAATTATCCAAAACGTGGAGTATTAGATTATATGTGAACTGAGGACGAGAGACGACGAAGGGCCTTTGCTCATTTGTGAGTAACTGCTCCAACGACGATTATTCAAAAGTACCAAGAAACATTGAAATGGGAGAAAACCACCTGTTGTATGGCAAAGACATTGCTCCTTTACCTTGCTATCTGTTCTGGAACATGATTTGGCCGATGAAATCAAAAATATGTGGATTGATTGTCTTATTGTATAAAAATTGTTGAGCCTTGAATTAGAAAAACAAAATAACAAAAACTGTCAAAGTTTGATTAAAAACGTTACGAAGTTATTGGAACTGCTGATGAACAATAATTTGATATAATAAAAGCGTCCAGTAACGAACCACACTTTCGGAGCTCTCACAGCAGAGTTGTTAACGTAGAGTTAAACAACGCAGACAAGCGCGTGCTCTATATTTCGGTTCCCGATTAGATCCGAGATTTTATCATTTTCCATGAACTGAGATTTCAACAATTCAAAACAGTGCAAAGGGACAAGAAGATTGAGAGAAGTGCCGCTCACTGCCATACTCCTAACGAATATAATGGGATTTGAGAGAGCCCATTAACACATGACATTTAACTGCCACACACACAATCTTGAAAAAGCGCCCAAATACATGTCCTCTCGTGCGGGAGTGAGTAAAAGGGTATTGAAATGCTGCGTATGTTAGGCACGCTGTGCATTCAATAGTCGTAAATGCAACCCGGCAATTATCTATGTCCTCTCAACATAAGCACCTCCAACATGTGTAGGGGAGGATTTTTTGTGTGTTTATGCTTGTTATCTCCAACGGCAAACATCCATTTTGCTCGTTCAGGATTTGTGATATTTCGCAGTATCACCCGATGTCCACAGTCGGTTATTGGACAGACCGAACAGAAAAAAAACGCAATCATCTCCAAAAATAGGGCCCTCACTCGCCAAAAGCAGTGTAAACAAAACTGCCGTACTAGCAAAGCTTACGCTGCGAAGATTGCAGACGAGTGATGAACGATTAACGGCTAGCGTTCGCACGTCGACGACTACAGCTGTGCAATAGTGACAGTATCATACAAAACTGTCTTCAAAGTTGATTGAAGAGCTATTGCTGAAGCAACACTAAACTGAACAACAATCAATGCTATAAAAACTGGTCGGTTTACACGCAATTAAGGTTCTTTATTGCTATCCATCGGGACACGCCATATTCCAGACGGTTAATTGGGTACGATGGTGCCCGTTGTTAACAGCACCTGCACAGACATCGTGACGTTTCAACACAGCTCTTGGGCTCACGTTAAGTAGGCTCTTTTTTCTGGGAAGTACATTGCTAGACATACTGGAAGCGGTGCTGCCACCCAGAAGACGACCCTAACAAAACATTTCAATGCTTGTGCTTGTTGGCCCATACCTAGGCATACTGCATTGGGAGTACTCATATATCTTCAGGGCTTCTTGCACCGCTAAGGACCATTAGCGTGTGACACCGTGCCAGCAACCACGCCCGTCTCTGGAATTAAGCGACAACTATAAGTTGTCGTAACAAGCGGAACATTCGAAACCCTATAAACCGTTGGGTTCTTTCTCTTTTAAGTAAATTTCATATATTTTCATATATTTTATATCTTTCGTTATTTCTTCCAGTTCACATCCCATCAATTACAAACCAAAACGCGGACATTGAATCTTTGAATCTTGTACGCTACATTGTAAGACATCAGACTTTCGCAGGATATTAGATCTCGCTCGCACATCTTCAAGGACTCTTGAAGCGACAGCGATGAAGATGCACCGGTGTCTGCTTTGTGTAGTCATCGCGCTGATGTCCGTGCTACACTGCAGCGGCCAGAGTTCGGAGGAACGGGCGCTGGGCAGCGATCCCAACTATCCGGAGCTGGATCGCAGCAAGATGCCGATGGCCAGCCTGAACGGCTTGCTGGACACGCTGGAGCACGATAGCACGCGACAGCTGGGCGGCGGACCCGACGACTACGAGCTGGTCGACAGCCTGGCGGCACGTCTTGGCTACCCGCATGCGAACGGTGACATCAAGCGAAGCTGGAGCAAGATGAACGCGGCCTGGGGCAAACGTCTCAGTGGTGGCAATCGGAATTCCGGCTGGACCAAGTTTGGCGGTAGGTATCGCGCTTTCCGGGTCGAAATGGCCCAACAGAGCCCGGGGAATGGTTTAGATTAATACGCTTGTTACTCGTTGAATTTCGTTGCCAGCGGCCTGGGGGAAACGAGAACCGGGATGGAACAATCTGAAGGGGCTGTGGGGTAAGCGCGCGGACAAGTGGGACAAGCTTGCATCGGCTTGGGGCAAACGGCAGGAACTGAGTCGAAGTTACTAAAGAGCCTCCTGGCACGGGGAGATTATGACACTAGCACATTGCAGCATCCTATCATCCACCTACGCTTAACCGTGGCCCAATAGCCATGACGGATAACCAGCAGCTCTACCACCCGATTGAAGTTCCCCTCGCCCACTGCAAGCAAGTTAAGAAAATCCAAAAGAATACAGCATCAGACATCGGAGCAAATCACGCTGGTGCAGACACGAAGACGGTTTTATGATCTCGTTAGCGTTCACTGTAACCAATGCCACCAACAATGTTAGTGTAAAGGATCTAGCAATGCAAAGAGGATGCGGTTTTACACTATTTACAGATACACTATTACTCACACCACACCACGCTAGTTGTACACATTTCGCTTTGATCAAATCTTCCCGATGTGACGATGAAAATCAATTTTTAACCCTCGGTAATCGTAATGTTTAATGATCAATGTATAAATAAAGAGAGAACAAACAAAAAAAGAAACGTACGCACACCAGCGGCATGCAATATGTTTTGGAATGATATCACAACCCGAAACTAATCAATCAAAAGCTGCCGTAGCGACAGGGTGTGCGGGGAGAGACAAAAAAGGGGCAATTTCGGCAACATCTCATATCGCACCACGTGTTGGAGTGCCGAGCAACCGGATTAGTTACAGCATTCTCGGCTAGCATTGGCGCAATAGTCTTGCACGTCAACCCGACACGTTTATTTACTTGCTTGCGGTACTACTAAAACACTGCCGCTGCGTGGTTGCGGCGCTTTAGTTATTTCGCCTCCAGTTAAAACCGCCCGGCTGATCCTCGGGCAGCGCTACGTAGTTTGGATCCTCTGCCACCTCGTCAAACAATAGTTTGCTGTTGGGGAAACATAGAAACAAACGAAGAGATATCAGTACCATTGGGGGGGTTGGAGACAGTACTACTGAAGACGTACAGGATTCGAGGTGTTTTAAGCAGCTTCAAGCCTCCCGGTTGATTTGGTAGCACATCCTCGAGGAAGTAGTACGTGTGGCCTACCACGATTCCGATCAGATCCACCCAGATCGTGTTGCCTATTAGCACGGAAAACCCGAGCAGTACCCACGGTAGGTAAGGAGCCTGGAAAAGAGGAACAGTCGCTCGGATCAATTGCACCGCTAGTTTGGACAGGAAAGGTTACATGTTGTGTTGTTGAGAGAATAACGTTTACATCTTTCACGATGGTAAATGATTGAATCAAATAAAAAGAGTCGTTTGACTAGTTTGTATTAATATATCGAGCTAGATAATGCAACAAAAGAACAACTGAATAGACATAGCATTGAATTACACAAACGTTTCTAATGTGTAACCAGTGCAACCAAAGGTGGTTTTAACTAACCCGGGGCCCTAAGCGGGGGATCGAAATGGGGCCCCTACTTTCCTCAAACGTCCCCAAAATGTATCAATATAAAAAAAAAACATTACAATTCGCTTTTTTATGGATATCTTTTTCGAATACCAAATACATAAATCCTTATTTGTTAGGGATTAATTTTCTTCTGCCCTTTTAAATGGCAGATATTGTATTAATTTAGTGGTATCTATAATCTTCGTGAAGAGAGACATAACTTCGTGTTAGAGAAGTCTTTCAAAACAAATATGCATTTGGTCGTCTTTCTAAAGTAAAGGCCGGGGGACACTGTCCGTACTCGCTAGTGTAATTTCGATTTTCACTAGCGCATCTGGCGGAAGCTTTTTTTGGTCATCGAGGGAATGCTCAAGCCGGATCTCAAAATTAAGTAGTTTTTCCATCGTTTTTTTTTGTCGGGAAAACGGATGCAATGCATGCAGGACATGTGCATCTACGTTTTACAAAACGGTTTTCATTGTAACATTGTTTCGTTACACTAGCGTTTCATTGTTTCGTTACACTAGCGAGTACGGACAATATACCCCGGCCTTAAGAATATACTACTATGAGAAAGATTTAGTTTTCCATTTCTATGTGCATTAATAGAAAATCGTTTATAAAAGCGAACTAACAAGTGGAGATTTAGCTGGGGGCCCTGCAGCCGCTCAGTCCACTTAGAGGAAAATCCGATTCTGAGTGCAACAAAACTAGATCGAACAATAGCTGCCCACATAAACCGATTGCCCTAATGTACTTCAAGAGTTTCCCGTTCAACACCAATGCGTAGAGTGTGGTAAAATGCTCTAACAATCACAAATATTGTTAAATGCTCAAAGGAAACCAACATTATACCGTTATGCTTCAAACTCTGGACACTCGGCATGTTTTTATTGAATTTCTTCAAATCTCATGATCATACCATTATTTAATTTAACATAATTACCATAATGTACTAGAATCGATTAAAAAAGTGTCTGTGTCCTAGTAGGCTCTGATACCACAGTCAATAAATATTTTCTGTCGATCAGTTTATCACCACAGGTATTCTTAGCAGTTTTACCTCAAACTGACGCCAGTGTAATTTATTCGATAATTCCTATTAATCGCGTCCAGATGCATTGAAATACATCGGAATCTCTTGTGGAGGTAGTTACCAATTTGAAGAAAAAAAAAAGTGTTTTATCATATTGTCCGGAATTCAACTCTGTCTGGAATTCGAATCACGATTTTTTACCTTGTTTTTAATTCCGGACAGCCCAAGTAAATTGAGATTAAATGCACAAAAATATGTGCTTAGACACATAATAACAAGGACATTTGAAGCTAGACCTTAAAGGCCGTTCGGAGAAGATCGTCGATTCGCACAACAGTACTTCAGTTCAATGCATCTACGAGTGCAATAGAAAAACCGCGCTCAAAATCAGTCCGTCGTCCTGTCGGTTCAGTAGGACACTGACCCTCCGAATTTAGTATCCGGACGTTAAAATAAGTTAAAAACAAAAAAAGGTGTAGTGTGTGTGTTAATGTGAATGTCCAGAATTCGAATTAAAACGTCCGTAGTTTAACGACAAGAGCTCGTAACTGACCGGAATATGAATCAAAATATCGTTGCTTATGTATGATTTTTACAAAGTTTCCAGTAAAGTTATTGGAAATATATGTTTCTCAATTGTAGAGAGTTTGCTTCATTAAACTGTGTGAGGTATGGCGGGTCAAATTTGAATTAGTGAGAAATTATTGCATGCCAAAAATGCCTAAGTGTCCGTAATTCGATGCAATACGGTATATCATTTTTGACTGATACTCTTAGATGAATTGTATGTTAAAATAAATAATGAAATAATTTTAGGGTAATTTAAAAATCAAATTATCAGCAAAAGCTGTATGATAAATTCCACTTTCAACTGGCTTAGATTCTACAGAGAATTTTGCGCGCAAAACATAAAATGTATCGCTACAATTTTGACGCATCTCGCGCCATTGCCCTAACAGTATAGGCTTGATAGACAGGGCATTATCTTTGCACGGTCACTGGCAGGATTTGTAATTTAAGGATTAATTTGTTGGCAAGATTACATATAACACCCCACGCGGATGGGGCACTGATGGCACAGATAACGCGACACTGCTTGCCAATTGATTTTACCTGAAAGTTTAGCACGCCGAAAAAGTTCATTCGCACGAACGGATTCCGCCGTGACCAGACGTACACCAGCATTATGGTAAAAGCTTGCCCTAAGAAAAGTAAATTAACAAACAACGCACAAATCTGGAGAGGTCACGTTAAGGGAAATGCTGTGTGTATGTGTGTGTGTGTGTGTGTGTGTGCATGCAAAGCGAAGCAAATGTTTGTTTTGTTTTCATTTGGAAAAGGATACCACCAACACGGTGCCGCCGAACAGAAACATCATTACAAAGTCGGAGCTTCTCCCGCGGAACGAATTTTCCTCCAGCATACGGCAATACCTTTTATCGAGGGAAGAGACACAAAGAGAGAGAGAGAGAGAGGAAGAGAGAAAATGAGAAGGAATGCATTGGAGCAGGGTTTGGTAAAAACGGAAAGGCAATAGGGAGGAAACTCACCGAAATGTGAAGATCATGTTGAACAGAAAGTTGAACCCGAAGGTGCCGAAGAACAGGAACGTGGTGCAGATGCGCCATAGCTGGTAGTGTTCGAAGATGAGCTTTGGGTTAAAGTACAGCTGAAAGGGCGTTACGATGTCGAGATGCTGTGAAAAGCAGAGGCAAAAGCAAAACAAAAAAACAACACCAAGGCAGCTGATTAAAGAGAAATCCCCAGGCCAGTGACACGCCTCCAACTCCTTCACTTACCACCGACAGTGTCGTGATGATGCAGGCCGTGGAGTACACCCGTGTCACTATCGGTATCTGGAGATATTCTTGCCGTATCGTTTGGTATGCCATTGTACATCCTAAAACGAGCCGGAACACACAAACACGAAAAAAAGGTTACTTTTGGAGGGTGGCCATCAGAAACGACAACAGCACGACAGTCGTCGGGTCCGTGTCGCCCGTCCGCGATCGACTGTTTCCCCGTGGAAAGGAGCGGGGGAGGCGGGGAGGGGGTCGAAGCCCCCTCCTCCCCATCCTTCCCCTGTCTTCGTGGCTGACAAAACACACAACCTTACCTCAACGTGCGCGCGCTCGACCAGAAAGGGTGTGTTACGGCGGGCACCACGGAAAACGGCTGTTGATGGAAGAGTCGGTGGCTGTCTGCTTGGACTCCGCTCGCTGGACGTTGGCGTTACATGGGTCGGGGAAACTGTGTGCGAAATCAAAATAAGCTCCCCTGGTGCATGATACTGTTCGGAGTCGCGGCTTAGCTCTGTCGTGTACCAATCACCAGCTCGACGGACGGGCGACGGTGCCCGCGATGACGTTTATGTTTTGCTTGCGTTCCCCGCACACCGCGCACACCGCACACACAGACCATCATCGCCGGTTTGACAGCTGTTGCCAAACTGCTGTGCGCCGAGGGAAAACCGTCCGGCAGTGACCAGAATTATTCGTTTATCTGTAGTCCTACCGATTTTTAATATGCTTACCGATTCTCACATGAGCACCCTAAAACTACCGATTTTTTTTCCGACAAAAAATCAAATACTGATAGAGAAACCATCAAATCATTTCCCCATTCATTTTATACATAGTACTTTCATTGTTTTTATTCAGGAGAGAACGGCTTTACCATATTGCTTAATTAGACTCCATATGTAGAAATTGAAATCGCTAGCGACAAAAAAAGAAGTTTTTAAGGCTGGAAATACACGAACCGAGATCGTCGCGGTATCGCAAAATTTGTGCCTTGTTTATAACAGTTGTAGAACAGTTGGGCTGTCAAATCTTCCGCGCATCCAATCGCGCCTGCTGTTTCGCAGAGATACCCAACTTCGGTATTGCTGAGAATTTCGCGGTGGCGCGAACCGATTGTTTTAACATTTCCTGGTGAATTTGTTTGGAAACTCACGTCGAGAAACGAGTTTTGCATTTTATTCTGCATAAGCCATTTGAAATAAATAGTTTGATGTGCAAATTGATAAAAACTATTTCATCTTGGGACATTCAATCGACACCAAACCTCGGATAAGTCCATACACAAACCACGATTATCTCGCCTGTCTGTCAGATTTTATAACAGTATAAGTTATACGACATTTTCATGGTACCTTGAATAACTCTCACTCCCCCCCCCCATCCCTGCTCAACACTTCTTCATAACTGAGGCTCGTGGCAACGCTCATCGGATGCGATTTTATCGGACGAGATTTATATGGGATTTGACAGATAATGTCGGACGTGCGATTTCGTCGTCCGACGTTATCTGTCAAATCCCATATAAAAATTTGACAGGCCGTCCGATAAAATCGCATGCGAAAAAGCGATCCACCCTGACCCGGCGCTCTAGTAGCAATCGAACACGACATCGGACATGAAAAATGTATGGGATTATTTATTTTAAATTTATCCCATAAATTTTTCATGTTCGATGTCGTGTTCGATTTCTGCTAGAGGGCTGCCTGAGTTTCAAATTTAAAAACCAACCAAAAAGTACAAAAAAATCTGAAACACCTACCGAAATCTGCCAAAGTAATCTGGTCACACTGAACGGTCCCACCCCGCTTGCGAGACCCAGAATGGGTGGTTATAAAAATAGGAGCACAGTTGGGGCAGCCCATCGCATCTCCGAGTTTGGCCAATTTGAATGAACTGTTGTCTCCCTTTCTCTATCTTCCTCTCACGTGTCACCAGTCGTGAAGCGAGATGGAAACGTATTTCTATAGCATTAGCATATCAAATCTCTGTGTTTTGGGGTTTCCTATGTAGTGATTGTTTTCAATAACATGCTTTTATACACATTGAAAAGTTTCGTTGCTTTGCAACAATCATACCTGTTTGAATTGATAGCTGCATACCTGTTTGATTTGATATTTTCCATTTTCTATAAGCAAGTATACCTGCAAAAATTGACCTACTAACGGTCATGTAAAGTTGAAATTTCTAATCTTATATTACAACCTAATACGGTTAATAGCAATGCGTATCATTTGCTCTGAGTAAACACAAAATTATAATATAGACGCACATTTTAAGATATTTTTCGAACAAACAGTATCGATCTTGATTCGATCACGCCGTTTTCCTTATCTATCCATTTGCCCACGTGTCGAAACGCTAGCTAGCTGTCTAACGGTAAAAATACCGTTACGATTGGGGATTCTTCGCTGCCAATTCCTACAACAGCCCACCGTTTGTTTGGCATTTTCCGTTCGAATGTGCTTGAGAAAAGGATTCGTCCGTTGCGCGGAGAAAGCAGTTTACAGTTTGAAATGGAAATCGCGACCAGGAGTAGCGAGAGGGTCGTCGAGCTTTATTCAACGCAAAAACATACACACACACCTCCGCACATCCCACACTTCTTCTTCTTCCTAGCAGCTTCGGAAAAACGCCTTCGCTCCCCCCGCCTCGCTTGGTGGGGCTGGGGGGTTTGTCAATAAATAATTACAGATGTGTTTTCTTTGCAGCCGCCGAATGAACGGAACGGAAAAACGCGTAGAAACTATTTAACCAAAAGTGGGAAAAAACGGTTAACCTCCAGCCACCACTTCACTCCTCGAACGTGAGCCGGCCCGGGCCGTGATTTTTCATGTACCGGCGGTACGCCTTGTACCGGGGATTGTCTGCCATCTGCTTCTTCTTCTCGTTCTCCTGCTCCACCTTCCACCGGTCGTAGTTGGACTTGATCCAGAGCTGCTGCCGCAGGAACTGCTCCACCGTTTCCGGCTCGATCGCGTCGAACTGGACCGCGGTGAGGCGCATGTACCGGCGGATCAGGTAGAGCTGCTCCTCGCGCCCGTACGGTTGCTTCAGCAGCGTAAACTTCCACACCCACCGGCCCGCCCACCAGAGGTACCGGCCGACCGTGTACGGCAGCAGGAACAGCTGTATCCAGAGGATGTCCTTGATTTCCGGCTTCGCGTACGCACCCTGGATGTCCATGTTGTTCTCGATCACCTTCCGGATCTGCTCGTCGTGCTCCTTGCGCTGCTCCGCCTTGGACAGCTTGATCCGGCCCTGCTTGCCACTCCCGCCACCGCCACCGCCGCCGCCTCCCCCGTTCGATTGGTTGATCATCTCCATCGCCTTGTTCCGGTACTTGGGCAGCGACATGAAGTACTTGATGGCGGTATCGTACCGCTGCCAGCGCGTCACGTACTGGATGCAGGAGATGATGCTTATCGTCACCACGATCACCAGCCGCACGTCAATCTTCGCCTTCCGGCGGTAGTATCGGTAGAAGTGCGCGTAGTACGCCTGCGGATTGTCCAGCAGGTAGTTGTAGTCGTTGCGCGACTCCTCGTCCTTCAGCACCTCGTACGCGGTCGCGATCCGCTTGAACGATTCCTCGGCCGCCTGCTTCTGCTCCGCGCCATGGTGCAGGTCCGGATGGTACTTCCGGGCGAGCTGGCGGTACGATTTGGCGATCTCCTGCTTGGTGCTTTCGCGCGACACGCCCAGCAGCTCATAGCAGTTGTCCTGGCCGCAGTAGTACGAGTCGAGGTAGTGGCCATCGCCAGTCGTGGCGCAGATGCCCAGCAGCACCACGCACCAGCCCAGGAGTCGTGCTGCCGTCGTCATCCTCTGCGTCCAGGTCGGTTGCCGGATTGTCGAACACTTACGGATGACACGAGACGCGTTGTCGGTCGGTTTGCGGAAGATGAGAGCGGGGTGGTATGGAATTTTGACAGATTGATTTGTAAACATACGCTGCGTTTAGAGCGGTGCAGCTGAGCGATCAGGCTACACGTAGCCATTCAGTAGCTTCTACACGTGAGAAACTGGCAAACATGAATTAGAATGGGAGAGATGATGTAAGCTGAAAATACACAAACCGGAATTTCGCTGCCGCGGAATTCCGCTTGCTGAAAAATGTATGGATATGGCTGTTCGGGAGAGTGGCCGTTGACACTTTGTTAAATAACTGTACCAGTTTTCGGCAGGCTAGTGCAGCATTTGGCAAACTAACTATGTAACCGTCCAAATAGACATACAGCGACGACATCGCGCTCGACAAAAAGTAGCTCAATTTTGCAAACAGAGCTACTCGTCGCGCGCGGAAATTTTGGTTCATCCTAAATAATCGAATTATCTAGTTTTTTTTACAAGCCAGATTAATGCCAAACGCAAAAAAATTGATTTGTACACATTTTAACCTATTTTTGTGTGTTTTCAAATAAAAAACAAGTTGGTTGACTGAGTCAAATGAGCTACTTTGATCTACACCGAGTAAAATTTTGAGCTATTTTTCGTCGCGCGCGACGTTGTCGCTCTATGTCTATTTGGACGGTAGTGGCTGATAATCGTTGCGATTCGTTGTCCGACGTTTTCTCTCAAATCTCTTATAAAATTTGGACAGGCCGTTCGATAAAATCGCATGCGAAAAAGCGTTTTCATCACCCTATCTCTGTCGATATAGAAGATTAAAAAAATTTAAACCCCAGCCCAAGGGGCTGCTCATGCCTTGTCTGCACGGTAGTGTAAAGCAGCCTTTAGCGATTGTCTCAAGCACTGGAGTGGCTCTGATAGCCACCGAATGTGCGGGCTGCCACTGAAGGGTGCGTTGCGTCCGTGCCCATAATCCGTGTCAGCTCGATTATCCGGCAGGAGCTAGAAACGCATCACGAAACACGAACCCAAAGCATACAAGTCCAGTGACGCTCTCGCAAACAACGCGCCCGCTCCAACGCAGGGAAGCCAAACGACACATCACATTGCAATTAAAACCGTCTACAGCTCCTGTAGACTGCCTCTGCTTCTATCAACCTATCAAACGTCGTATTTCAAACCTAGCAGCGTCCATCCGTGTCTCTCCAAGTCCTGTGCTTGCGTATCCGTGGCTGTGTGTGTGTGTGTGCGCGTGGTTGTTCGGCATCAATCCAGTTTAGTGGCGCGTTGATTGTGTTCATCCCTTTAAACCCTTCGCTGTGTGAGTGTGCGAACATAGTTTCAACATGAGTATGCCCGATGTTGTCGACATTAGAAATGAAATAAACAAAGAGCATGTGCGGGAGAGCTTGGACCGGAACGGCGACGAGCAACAGCTGGTGCAGGACGTAAACGATGCGCTCGGTACGCGCAAGGGCCAGTAAGTAATCGGGCGGCGGCGCGTCTATCCCTTTCCTTTGTGTCTGGTTTGGCGACACATCCTCAGACCCCCTCCCAGCGCTCTTTCCCATTGATGCATCTAATGTATACCGCTTTTTCTTGCCAACCCCACCCCTCTCCCGCTGCAGCGATCCCACTAACCATCTCGTGCGGGCGCGGATGCCCGTCGAGCGGTACGCGTGCGATTACAACATGAACCACAAGCGGCGCGGGCTGGCGCTCATTTTCAACCACGAAAACTTCGACGTGCCGCAGCTCCGGTCGCGCGCCGGAACGAACGTGGACTGCGAGAACCTGACCGCCTCGCTCAAGGGTCTCGACTTCGAGGTGCACGTGTTCAAGGATCTGAAGCTCCGCGACCTACAGAAGGAGGTCGAACGAGGTAAGCGCGCCCGCTTCCTGGCATGCTCGCCGACGCGCGGCCACCCAGCATTGCCGGACCAAACCAAACAAAGAGTACGCCACAAGGGCGAACGAAATGCCCATGCACGGTTGCAATCGAGCATAAGGGAAGGCTACCTTATATGTTGCTGCCGACCCTGTCTCGCTCGGCTATCTCGCTCGCACACTCTGTGTGTAAGGGCAAAAGGGTACTCCATCGGCGGTACCATATTCAGCGAGGAGTGATTTACCAAATAGGGGTTTTCGTTTTTCAGTTTAGGAAATGAAACATTGAGCCGGGACCCCGGTAGATAGGTTTTTTTTTTGTTCTCATGGTCGCATTAGTTGACCTATTGGTTGTTCTATTGCAACGGTGACAAACCGTTTTTCCTTCGCGACTTATTCATCTAGATGCGGATTTTTTTATGTTTTCACCATACATATAACACCTTTCCGTTTTAAATGATGTCAATAGGTTTCGAACACTTCGTAACATCAAAAACACGGCTAAAGTGTCTTTATTTTATGGCCAAGTTTTAAAGCGGCATATCATATATCTAGCAAACAATTGTTGAATGCATCACTTTCTTCATAAAAACCTTAAAAAAAAAACATAATGCATCATACCTGTCCACAAATAACTGATTCAGCAATAAGAAAAACGTTTCTGAGTACCTGTCACAACTGCTTGATGCGGAGGTGTACAGATATCGTAAAACGGATTGTCTACCTGGCTAAGTGTTTAAGGTTTGCATTCAAACTGGTGCGACATAAGGTACCTGAAAGAAAGGGGTCTTTCAGTTGTTTGCTGAAATTATTATTATTCTTATTATTACGGCACAAAAAAACCCCGTAAGCGAACTTGGCCTGGCTTAGCCACCGCTGGGCTTAGATTGCTACATTGGGTAATGGTGAAATTATGTTATTGCTGGACAATATAGGAAAGGTTGTTTCCATCATTCTTGATGCTTTTCGAGCTTTTATTTGAAATCATTTGGATACTCTCGTAATTCCTCTTTACAATGGTTTTTTGCAGAGTAAATTAGGCTAGGAAGCCTAATATTACAAAAATGGTTAAATTAGAGAACATGAATAGTGATAATTGTTCGTCGCAATCCTTTGTGAGAGTGTCTTTTTTTACAATTAAATATCATACTAATAGCCTATTAAAAATTTAAAAATCCTATACAGCAACAAGTACATGATGGATGCAAAAGTGAACCAATTTTATATTGAATTTTGTTATTGTCAAATCTACATTGAAATGGTTGTATTCCAAACCAAATCACTACTACTATCACTCTTCTGCGCAAGGGCGCATTATTAGGCATTATAAATGAGTTTGGTTATGAGGTTATGAGAATGAACTAGTGATGAGTAAAGTTGGCAAACATCCGAAGTCAACTCCGATCCGACTCCGATAATTTAGGAACCGACTCCGGACGGTAGGTCCGATATTGGAGTCCGGAGTCGTCCGGAGTCTTTGTCCTCCGAAGTCATTCAGAATCGTCTGAAGTTATTCGGAGTTGTTCGGAGTCATCCGGAGTCATCCGAAGCTATCCGGAGTTATCTGGAGTCATTCGGAGTTGTCCAGAGTCGTCTGGAGTTATCCGGAGTCAGAGTCGTCCAGAGTCGGAGTAGGCCGAAAACAGCCGGTGTAATGTCTGGACGTATCCGGACGACTCCGACTCTGGTCGACTCCAGATGATTCTGAATGACTTCGGATGACACCGGAAGACTCCGGACGACTTGGGACATCTTAGAACGACTCCGGAAGAATCCTGCTCCAAACAACTCCGGACGACTCTGGACGACTCTGGACGACTCCGGACGACTCCAGACGACTTCGGGCGGAACTAGTGGTTCGGATTTCGCCGGAGTCGAATCGGAGCCGTGGGTGCGAGCCTCAAAGAGCAAATCACTAGTCTGAACTTTTCAATCGATACTAGATTACGAAGGGTTTAACATACTTTGTAAGTACTAGGCAGGCATTTACCACGTAGTTTGATATGGTTGCATCGTTTGATTTCTTACGCTCTCTCTCTCTCTCTCTCTGTTCCCTTTTCTGGTTGCGGCAGTTTCACAGATGGACCATAGCGACGCGGACTGCCTGCTGGTGACGATCCTGTCGCACGGCGAGCTCGGCTACCTGTACGCCAAGGACTGCCAGTACAAGCTCGACACGATCTGGACGTACTTCACGGCCAACCACTGCCCGTCGCTCGCCGGCAAGCCGAAGCTGTTCTTCATACAGGCCTGCCAGGGCGACCAGCTGGACGGTGGTGTGGTGCTCGAGGCGAAGGATCGCACCGAAACGGACAGCTCCTCCTCGATGCTGACGTTCAAGATACCGATGTACGCTGACTTCATGATCGCCTACTCGACCATACCCGGCTTCTACTCCTGGCGCAACACGCAGAAGGGCTCCTGGTTCATCCAGTCGCTCTGCCACGAGCTGAACCAGAACGGCCGCAAGTACGACCTGATGGTGCTGCTCACGTTCGTCACCCAGCGCGTCGCGTACGATTTCGAGTCGAACACGCCGGACATACCGATGATGCACCAGCAGAAGCAGATCCCGTGCACCACCTCGATGCTGACCCGTTTGGTGTACTTCAATCAGAAGAAATAGTGCTAGAGGGAAAACTGGGAGCAACTATGAGCAAGTGTTTTCTTTTTTTTTTCAAATTCATTGCTCTTGTTCATTTTTATTGATGTCAGTCACTGCTGAAGTTTAAAGGAGTTTTTCTTTTTGTTTCTTATCAGTTCCCATTCCACGACCTTTATTTTTTTTCGTTTGGAGGCCGTTGTGGGGGTCTAAAGCCCTACCCAAAAACACACTTTGGCGCTACATTTCCCACGGTCTTATCACCGTAAACATTTACTTCAACTTTCCCAATACTTCTAATACTCGTCTAGACGCCCGCGCTGTCGCCCAAATACAGTCGTATCTCGGGGGACACCTGTATTTCAATCTCCAATTCCATGTACGTAACAAAGCAACACATGCGCGTGCCACGTGTGAGCGGAATTTTTAGTTTAGAGGCTGCTGTTATTTTCACACTTTACCTTTTGGTTTTATCCCACCCCAGGTGATGGGCTTAGGAATCGAATTGATCTCCCCTAAATTAATGTTTGCACTATAACAGCCTACAATTCCTTTGCACGAAAGCAAATCGCTGCGCAACGTAGTGTTTAGGCTAGCTTCGTAGCGGAATTTTTAACATTTTAAAGACGCACGACGGAATCCGACGGAAGTCAATTTTGCGCCGTGCTAGTGAATTTTTCCGTTTACTTAACATTCTTTACTTTAGTAGAAATTACTCTAGTTATCATTTAAATATGCTACAACAACAACAAAAACTATGAAAACGATCACTTTAACTACGCAAAGAGAAATACACATAATCGTAAGAGATAGAGATAGCAAGCTCTCGTGGAAGCGGCATACCTATCGTCGGAACAGCAAAATATCGTCTAAGCAGCATACGATGGTTGTATGGAGTGATGATTCGGTGTAAGTGATTTTTTTTTCTAAAAAAAGGTACTCAATTTGAAACCTTTAAATCGTCAAAGACAAAAAACAGCCAACAAATCTAACCTCTCAAGTAGCGCAAGCGATAGGCGATACAAAACAGGAAGGAAAGTTATTGTGCGCGCGACCAGTTTGCACACACACACAGCACAGGAACAAAATCGCAAATATCTACAAATTTATCCAAGTTATAAAGAAGAAGTGCCCAATGAATGATTGGGGAAAGGTGGGAGGAGGAGGAGAAGGATAAAACTATTTTTTTAAACAAAATCGAAATCGAAACGTGATAAAAATGGAACTAAAATTTAGAATGAAACAAAACCATAAAACAAAACGCAAGCATATTTACACCATTAGTTAGGGCTAGGGCAGATTCCTCATACCGGGGCTGTACGCTGTGTACGCGGTAGCACGGAAGGGTACAGAGAGAGAGAGAGAGAATGAGTTCAAGATTTCTTACACATTTAGGATTAAGCAAAAACACACAAACAAAAAAATGCATAAAATACATTAAAAAAAAAAACATATGGCTCTTATACATAATACCTCATAACATTGGCATGCTCCGCTTAATAATAGAGGTGCAGTGAGAAAATGGGAGAGGTTTAAAATAAAAGCTACAGCTGTACAAAAAAAAATGCTACCTTGGGCGTGTTTGCTACTTTTTCTGCTGCACTACATGTATCCGAAATGCGGCGATTTGGAGGTAACATGTTTGTCCCAAAGCGAAACATAACCGCACCCACACACATCCGTCTGTTTGCTGTGGTTAGCGACGAGCGGTGCTTAATCTCTATCACAATCGCGTGTCTCACAAGCAAAATCGTCATTAAAATGCTCTTATCGCGTACGCAGCGGTACTATTACGACTGGGATGCAATCATTAACTGAATCAAATAGCGATGGTGAGGAGGAGAAAAAAAAACACCGCAATCCGATTCGATTTTTCCGCCGTCGAGCGACAGGCAGGCAGTCGTTTGGGCAGCATACGAAAACGGTTGCCGGAGTCTTTTAAGGTCACATCAATGTTAGCGTCCCGCTGGGCTTTGCCCTTCACCCTGTCCGCACAACCGCACAAGCGCGCCGCATTCCTTTCCCTTTTCCGTCCATTTATGTGCAATCAAATATTGATCACAACGCAGCGCCCGGTAGCAGTTTTGTTTTCCCTTTTTTGGGAAAAAAGAAACGGCTCGCTACGATACAGTTTCCTCTTGCGCTGAGCGCGTGAGCGACAGCTCGAGAGAAGGACGGAGCTGTGAGGAGAAAAAAAAAGAGCTCAGCCCCGTCACAGTAGGACCAAAAACGGCAAGGAGGTTTGGGCTCTGCTTTTCCTGGTCGTGCCTTACTTGCTCATTATTGTGTAACTGCCCCGGGAAAGGCCCTTATAAGCCCCGTTGCTAGTTCTTTCGATTTTTATGGGCAAATGAAAACAATTAGATTTTCTATTTATTTTTTTTTCGTAACTGGTGAAGTGTGTCTTGTGGGCTATGGAGATTTTGTTTTTTTATTTTATCAATATCAGATCAATGAATATTTGAGAGTTCCGCCGTGTGTGCTTTTCTGTGTCACGCGGTCGCCTAAACACACGCACACACACACACACTAACACACGGACCGTCACGGCCAGTCGTGTCGTGTGATCATATCATCCGACCAGATTCGTCGGACCCGGGGTGTCGTTGTCGTTTGTTTTTCCTTTCCCGTTTTATCCGCCACAACCGACTCCTACCCCTCCCCACCCTCTCCTTCCCCACAACGCCGCCAGCGTGTTTGCTGTTAGAAGGACTTGTACGGCGACGACGATCGGCCTGCCAGTGTTAAATAAATATGGCCAACAAGTTCACGGGAAAGGGGGCAGGGTGGGGGGAAGGGGCCGTTTCTAGTTGGAATATCGTTTCCGGGTGGCGGTTTGCCAACGGGGGGGGGGGAGAGAAACACCATCACAGCTCGCCACCGTGCTCGCCCCGGCTCGTGCACGGTCTCCCACGCGGTCTTCCCGCCCGTCGCGCTCTAGGTTATCATGCGGGGTGAATGCAGCTCGGACACGTTCTCGATCGGCGGATAGTGGGTGGAGGAGGGCGGTCCCCAGTCGTGCAGGCCGCCCGAGTTGGCCAGCCGGTGCGTTAGGCGATGGGCTATGCTGAAGCCGCCGCTGCCTTCCAGCTGCGTCAGCACGATGATCACCTGTGGGTCCGCGAGAGCAAAAGGAGAGTGCGGGTTTTTTTGTTAGCAAGCCTTGGCGACACACTTGGCACAAGAAATCCCTAGTGGGGATACGCACCTGTCGCTGCAGCGGTGGTACGGAATCGACCGTCTTTAGTTCGCCTCGCGTCGAGACGACGTTGTAGCTTTCCTGGCAATCACACTTGACGTGTATCCACTTGTTCTCGTGCCGATTTTCCACCATCACGACCAGTCCCGCCCATCCCTGAAACGGAAGGAAGGAGTGTGAATGTTAATTTTGAAGTTTGTTTTTTTGCAATGTTCCGGTTACTTTGTCACTTATTGACAAATTTTAAGTACACTGATTGAAGTGACTGCTTTAGAACTCATGTTATGCGTTTGGACATAACATTAGTTACAAAAATAGTTAGTTTTTATCGTTCCAAAAATATTAAAAAAAAAAACGGAATACTTTGAGACTTTTTTGTTGTTTTAAGAATATCTACAGTGAGCCCAACAATCCATTCGTCCAGCTGAATATTTTACAGCAAAAGGCAAACTATGGCCGCTATAGGCATGGGTCGGTAAACGTAATGATGAGGTTTGATAAAGGAACCATCAATACATACGTTTGCCACAAACAAGCATTAAAATAGTGCAATAGAAACTAAAACACGTAAAAAAACAAAAATCAACGTTATTTGGTTCGCAAAAAATAATCGTCTATCCGGATGTTGGCTCATCTACGGTGGCCAAACACTACGTAGACACAAATTAAATGTATTACTATGAATCTGCTAGTTGCTCGATTCAAAATTAATGCATTTCTATTGTTTGAATTGCATTTTAAGTGGTCAGAGAGTAGCCTGATGGCGAAAGTTGTATCTTAAGCTTATGCATATCCTATCCGAACCATTTTAAAAGGCTGTAAGACATGTACGAGACCACATTCCTTCGTTTGGCCATATTTCTGTCCCGAAATGTGTGTCACACTGTCTATCAAGCAGCCATCTTTAATCGTAATCTTTAATGTCCTAAAAATTCAAATATATTCCAAGAATCAGTGCATTTTTTGATGGCCAATGAGATCAGGAGAAGAGATGGTACACATTTGGTTGATGCTGCATTACATTGTAGCTGGTCATCTTATGGCTTGAATGAGTGAGTTGTTACGAAAATGTTTTGTTGGAATAATACCATAGGCAGAAAGTGGCCAAATCTGGAAAGGAGTAGCAAATAATTCAGGTATTCATTTCAAATTAGGCTCTACTAACAAATTAAAACCATTTTGACTCGTCTAGGTCATACGGTCGCCGTATAGTTTTACGAAAACAGTATACTAAGATGCACCTAAGGCTAAGTAGACTCTCAATATGATATCAGTTGCATTGTTTTTCAATTGATTTTGGCCTCGTTTTGCGAAAATGGAATATTTCTACCAGAGATTAATTGGCACAAGTCTTGTAACATAAGTGGTTAAAAAGTACGCCCTTTTAACGATTTAAATGAGGTAGCGTGTTGGTCATGGTAGTTACTAATAGCCATAACTGGATTCAGAAAGATTTTGTTTGTTTCCATAACCTATTTTTTTCATATGCATGTAACGCCAAAAGCTAGATAGACTAGAATACTTTTTCGCAAAAAGACCCGCCAAACGACGTTTTGTTTGTTACGTGTGTTAGTTGCTATTGCACTATTTTAATGCATTTTTTTGCACTAAACGCATTGCAATACAAGAAACGACTTCTTAGATGATCACCCGTTGTAATATTACCTACTAACGACGTTCAACAGACTGTTACTATTAATAATTAAAAGTATTAAAATGTATTAAATGTTTTAATATTTAATTATAAGCTTAACCTCCTCTGGTTCAGTCTTTTCGACGGACGAGTTATCAAATAAATAAATAAAATAAATACACGAACAAATGAACAGATACAATTTACCGCAATTAATACGTTTGTTCTGATAAACTTAAAATTAATTAATATCCAAAATGCATTAAAAAGGTTGCAAGAGCAATCTTAACTGACTTATATTAAAAAAAAAAACTATAAAACATCTAAACAAACAGTTGTGTTTCTGTTTTTTATCTCTTGCTAGGAAATTCTTTATCGTTTCGACTTGCGATCCAATCTCGTAAGCATATTTTGATTAAATCGTTTCCCAAATTTGGTTCGAAGATTTGACGTCGCCTACAGTGATTTCAACGGCTCGTCTTACACCGTTTTCGAGCCCAAATAAACAATCAGCCATACCGGCGAACTCGTTCGTTCCTGAGAACGTTCGCTGCGACGCTCATTTTCACTCATTTCATAGCCTTCTAGATCAAAAATTAGAAAACCGAATAGATTTTTACAGGCCAACCTAGTGGTACAACCCTGTCCACTCATGATCGACGAATGTGTCTCGTACGGCTGAATGTTAAGCTGCTTTTGAACATTGTTCAGCTATAATCAAACTTTTGACGGCCAAGTGAAATTCTGATGCTTTGCCGAGCCTTGTTCAATCGTAACTAAACAAGTGAACCCCACAAGTTGATCAGTTTGCTCGCATGGATTTTAGACTTTTGTGTGTACCTTCATTTACAAAAATAGTTTCCAAAATACAACGTATTTTCCAATAATTTATCCCGCTACTTTAAAAATTAATAATTGGCTATTAAATTACTAAAAAATCAATTTAAATGAAGCTCCAAACAATTAAATTGCAACAAAATGATCATCGTAACCCCAGAACGAACCCGGGTAATATAAACGTTACGTTAATATTTGGGGAAAGCAAACGTTTAGTTCAAGGTGGATTAAAAATATCAGATGGTGGATAAGGGCCTTTGAGGGGTCGCCATAGTTGAGGGACTTTACGTCATTTTAAAACCGTTAACTAATGGTTTCCGCACTTAAAGCTTAGCAAATAGAACAGATTTCTTTGTTATTGTGTGCATTTTTGTGTGTCTATTGATTTTATCGAAAAATGAGACATATTAACAAAAGATTTGATGATTTGTTTATGTACGAAATTTAAAATCATGTAAGTAAGAGTTCTAATCTCAAGTAAATTGTCTATGTGGCTCGTAGATAATGAGGAAATAATGTGAAAATTGAAAATAAAAAATGATTTCTCAGTTTCTACCATCAAAAATGTCGAAAGTATAATGAATTATAGAATAAATTCGCGGAATAACACAAAATAACACACTTTAATCTATGTTTTAATGTTAAATAAGAACAAAAGTCCAAAATATAGTTTTAAAGAATATTTAATCAAAAAACTGGAGTAAATAAATTATATGAACAAATTTAATAGATGTAAACAAAGTTTGAATCCTGGGGACCTTAAGTCAAGTGACGAATTGTCAAAATGCATTAGAGTCCACCACCTGATAATTTTAAATCCACCTTGGTTTAGTTACACGAGTGAACGAAGTTCAGAAAAGCATCCGAATATCAGTTGGCCGTTAAATGTTTACTTATAGTTGAACAATGTTCAAAAGCAGTTTAACATTGTTTACTTGGGCTCGAAAACGGTGTAATTGTTTCTTCTTCTTCCTTTTTGGCATGGTGAAGGCCTGTCTGTACTAGTAATGGGCTTGGCTTTCAGTGACTTAGCAGGATAGTTCAGTCCCACGTATGAGGGGTACTTTCCATTCGGGGTTGAACTCATGACGGGCATGTTGTTATGTCGGACGAGTTGTCGACTGTACCAGACCGGCGCCATAACAATGTCTCTAATAGACTTCAAAGGCAAAATATAACTTTCAAGCAGCAATCTAGTTATATTGCTCAGCTCGAATCGAGTTTGAGAATGGCATAAGCCTATAAGCAATGAATACGAGACAATAGTGTTCGGGTTCGTTCACTTTTGCCATTTAAAGGTTGTAGAAAGAGCTTCATCCAATCCCAATGAAAAAAAAAAAAAACAACTACTATGAAGCCTTACGTAAACAGAAATCAATGCATTACAAATCCCTTTTACCCCTCATACCTTCGTCAGGTAGTACGCGGTCATGCCTTCCCGGCCCTCGTGTCGCTGCCCCTTGGCCAGCGTCAGGTTGATGATGGCGTCGGCCAGCAGGAACGGGGGCGGCGTGATCTGCTCGACCAGCAGCCGCTTGGAGCTGTGGATCGCCAGCACGCACTGCGGGTAGTGCATGAAGTCGTCAATTCCCGTGTGCCAGTGGTTGAAGGCGAGACAGACCAGCATGTACAGGTCCGTTTCCAGCATCTTGTGGCAGCCGACGAATCCACGAACCTGTGTGGAGTTGCAAACAAAAACAGAAAGTACTGTGTGCTGTGGGTTTGCTTTCCAACGCGTTGCCTCTCCCCGTCCATTACCTGCCGCTTGCTGTGCTCGACCAGTCGGCCCACCTCAGGGTTGGCGGGGTTTCGCGTCCGGAACAGCACCACACACAGGTCTAGCTGGGAGCGTTGCGATTTTTCCGAATTACTGCAAGCAAATGGGAAAACGGTCACTAACACAGACACAAGTTTATGTTTTTCAGACGCGACAACGCAGCTGGGCGATTGTTTCCTACCGTTGCCCCTCCTGGAACAGGGTGAACTCGGCCTCGGTCGGTTCGAGCACGGTTATGAGCACGCAGGACAACGCGCGGAGTGGTTGCAGCGTGCCAAACAGGCGCACCTCGTTCCATTCCGAGCGCACCTTGCAGATGTCGATGCAGTCAAAGTATCTGTGGATAGGTGTGGAATGGAAAAAAGGATGCATTTGCTTCTTCTGCTTCGGTTCAAATGCATCCCCCCTCCCCCCCCCCCCCCCCCCCCTAGTACCCTGCTTACCTCAGCACATCTTCAAACGATATCCAAAACACGCCCTCCGAACCGCCGTGCGGCATCAAGCTGTCGCGCAGCTCGTCCGTCCACAGCTCGGAATCATCCGACCAGTCGCCTGCGAAGATGAAGGTAAGGTTTGGTGTAGTGATGGATGTGTAGTGATGATGGAATCGATTCCGGATGGTAAGCCCGGAATCAGTTTCAGGAATCGATTCCAGAATCGGCTCCAAAATTGGTTCCGGAATCGGTTCCGGAATTGAAATTGGCTCCGGAATCGAAATTGGCTCCGACAACAGAATCGGCTTCGAAATCGGAGTCAGTTTCTACATCTCTATAAGAATAGACGTATGGATCCAATGACGCTACGCATTGATAGCCGCAAAGAATCAAAATTTTCTTGTTAACGATCCATTCTCATGGAGATTGCCGGACTGCTTTCGCTTCTGAAATTTCTTATTTTAATCCAAGAACAGATTCTCATTCTGGAGCTAATGCCAATGCTGGAGTCAATTCTGACTCCGTTACCGGAGCAAATTGCGATTCCCAGGACGATTTCGGAGCCGATTCTGGTTCCAGAGCCGATTCCGGAGACGGAATTCAACTCCAGAATCGGCTCCGGCTCCGGTATCGACTCCGGAATCGGAATCGATTCCAGCATCGAAATCGACTCAGGAATTGTATCGGAATACGGAATCGGAATCGGATTTGTTCAATTCCGTGTTTCCACCACTAGTTTAACCACCCAGAGAGAGAGAGAGGGAGAAAGAAAGATACGCAAGTTTCCCTGCGGCTTGCACGCGGTACCTTACCTTGCCAGGAAAAGTGTCCCCACGGGTTGCGCAGCTTGAGCAGCCGGTGCCCCTTGATGTCCCGCACGTCCAGCACGGAGTAGGCGTGGCGCGGCCGCAGCCCCTTCCGTTGGTACTCGTCCTCGTCCACCTTCATGTTGCCGCCGCCGCAGCTCGCCCCCATCAGGAACTTTACCAGCCGGGAGCTGAGCAGCTGGGCCCAGATCAGGTCGCGGTCGAGATCGTCCTCGCTCGGCAGTGGCAGTGAGCTGGCCTGCAGTGGAATGCTTTCGCACGGTGCGCCGGTCAGCGTGGCGAGGCCCTCGATCGCCCGGCCCGACACGAGCGCCTCGTAGCAGCCGTGTATCTTCGCGACCGCCTTCTCGATCAGCGGCACCCAGAGCTGTTTCCGCTTCGCCTGGGAGTAGACGAGGTGACCGCGCTTGTCGCACGGCAGCAGATCGTCCACCAGCACCGTCGTCCAGCGGCCGTCCTTACACAGCTTCACCTGGTACGCGCCCTGCGGGCAGATCTCCTTCGTCAGCAGCACCTCCTTCACCAAGTCCTCCCGCTCCGCCAGCACGGCCAGCGCGCTCAGCAGCCAGCAGTTGCCGAGCACGCCCTGGCAGATGTCCGACGGTAGCGGCGTGCGGAAGACGGCCCACTGCGGTGCGGTCGACTGGTTACCGCCCTCGCACAGGATCTCGTTCGGCCGGCGCCACTGGGCGACCGGGTTGCACTCGATGTTGGACGACGGCTGGTAGTAGAGGCTTTTCATCGCCGGCGGGAACGAGTCGTCCACGAACGCCTGTCCGTTCTCCACGCAGTACTCGATGATGCTTTTCCAGCGGTTCAGCGCCTCGAGATCGTCCAGCTGGCGCTGGTTCTCCTCGAGCCGGTTGCTCTGCTGCAGCTGCTGGTGCTGCTGCTGCCACACCAGGCAGCCGGTGTCGATGTGCCGGTGGCTTGAGCAAATGTCGCACACCACGCACGCGAGCGAGTTTTCGTACGTGCACGCCGGACACTGCCAGGTGCGCTTCGGTATCGTGACCTGCATCGCCGGCACAAGCGCTTTCGCTGCACCGCCGGACGGCTGGTACGCCGGCACTGGGGCCGGTGGATGGGCCAGCGGTTGCTGCTGCTGTTGCTGCTGCTGCTGCTGCTGGTGCTGCAGCTGGTGTAGCGGCTGTAGCTGCTGCTGCAGCAGCTGCTTTGGAATGGCACCGGAATCGATCGGCGGGACGACAGCCGCGCTCGACGCCCTGCTACTGTTCGACTGCTCGTCGCACTGGCCCAGTATCAGGCGGTTGGTGGCGAGCGACTCGTTCACCAGCACGCCCTTGCCGGCCGGGCGCGCCGTCTTGCAGGCGCTGCAGTCCGGCTGGACGATCGAGTTCTTGAGCGTGCACTTGTGGCACGCCCAAAACTCGCCCTTCTTTAGCGTCATCTCCTCCACGTTGCAGATGCTGCGCAGCTTCGAACCGCCGCAGGCAACGCACGCGAGCGCGGCGCTCGAATTGACGAGCGTACACTTCCGGCAGGACCATTCCTTTTCGTCGGTCCCTTTCGATGCAGCTGAGGGGAGGGGGGATATTATGAAAATGATTAGTAATCGTTTTTGAAAGGGAACACGAGCAGAAACGCTGCTTACACTTTGTGCACCACTCGTCGTCCAGATCCTGCTCGAAGCTCGCGATCGGCACCCGTACGATCGCTGGAATATTATCTAGTTCTAGTATCGTGGAATTCTGGTGCGTGCTGTACTCATCCATTACGGAGAAAATGTCATGCTCGCCACCGTGATAATTCGCTACAAAATAGAACGGAGCAAGAGACGGAAAATATGCGTCATTATTATTACTGCTGCCTGTCGCGTTTCCGCGCTCGGCTTCTGCTTGTCTGCTTAACCTTTATCAAAATTATTTTTATAGTTCGATAGTTGCTTATTATATTTGCATTTGGCGGCTATCTTCTCGCTGCCCGCGCCAGTGCTGAACGATTCGTCCTCCTTCTCCGCTTTCCTGCAGAAAACGGAACAAGGTGGGGCAGGGTTTCAGTTGACAGAGTGTTTTAGTGTTAGACGGCAACTGCCGGCGATCGGCCTTACCCATTTTTACAGCTCACCGGTGCCGGCAGGTTCGCGTACTCGTCCCGCAACGGGTCCTTCGCGTGCGGCTGCTGGCCGACGCTGGTCGGTGCATTATTATTTACAGCATCGCTCGCTAGCTTGTTTTTCCGCTTCGCCTCCTTGTTGATCACTGCGTAGATTGGTTCGAGGGCGCCGCCCGATGGGGCCGGATACTTTTTCCCTACAAAAAAAAAACAAACAAACGAACGAACAAACCTATACTGTAGGTAAGTGGAACATCGAATGGATGGGAATTCTCGAGATAGGTTTTAATTAAGTAATTTAAAAGAATAAATTAGCCTCTAAATGGATTAAATTTATTTATGCTCAATTGAACCAATAGCAATGTTTCATTCGTCATATAAATTTCTTGATACATCACATTCAGGGAAGCGCATTAACAAATAATACACAAAAACCTAAAAAAACACTTCACTTTGACGTGACCTCTATTCCTTATCGATATCGTGACCTCTATTCGATATCGATCATCTCTAAAACTAAACTAAAAGCATTTCCAGTAAGACATTTCAAATGACTATGGTGACTATCTAATTAGAAAAAAAGGATTTTTACCGAATGTGTAGCATTGAAGCAATTAAACTACTCAAATGTTTAGCATAATGCTGAATGCTAATTAAACTCGTTTGATGGAAATTCTCGTCCAGTGCTGCAAAATATCATGAGCATCACGGAATGCTCACCAACAAAAACAATAAACATATCCGTGGTAGCTTGATGCTCATTGCTGATAATAAACGAAAGAGCGTCATGACAAGCTGAACACGACATGCGAGTGCTTGAGTCAACCGTGATACTCTGACTCGCAAGCTAAGTGCGCAAGCTCATTTTGTTGCTGTGTGGTACACGCCAAGTATTTTGTTGGGATATACTCCAAGTATGTCGTGAATATGACCGACAGAAAATGTCGCGACCAAGTGACTGACCAAGAGATGGTTGTACACAATACCACCAAGCATGTGATGGTCGCACCAACTGTTTGAGTCTCACCTCTGATCATCACAGTAGAGCTCGTGACGCTAACATTATTTTGTTTTAGCCGTATTTTGTCATGACTACGTCAGTGATATTTTACAGAACTGATCACAGTAAAAAAAAGTCATGACTTAGTGACTGACCAAGCATTGTGGTCGCAACAATGTCACGAAGCGTGCATTGGTCACACAAATGGTTTTGAGTATCACATCTGATTATCACAATTGAGTACGTGATGCTGACGTGGATTTTATTTCTGACATCGACAGTGACATTTTGCAGCACTGTTCTCGTCATTCTCCACAAATTCTTGGAGAAAATGTGTTCGTTTGGTTCAAAAATTCAGTGGTCCGACGCTGTCATTCGTCCCCGGGAACGTATCACTACTTTCATAGCTATCTTGAGTAGTATTCGAGTCGTGTGGTCTTCTACGTATTAATTTATTATTTATGGTTCGTTGAATTTTAATCTAATAAAAAGAATAGATTAAGATGTAGAAAAAACGTTCGAATTTTCTACTTTTACACTCATAAATGTTGAATGTTTTTTCCATGAACCCTGGACGAGCGATTAAACCCTTTTCCCAGTCAAACCACAACTCTCCATGCGATAATTTCCGCATTTTCCTAACGCAAAAAAGTGACAAAAAATAATGGAAAAGGTCATACCTGTCTGGCTGTGCGCCGCCGCCTTGCCCTTGCCATTCTCCTTGAGCCGCACGTTGATTGTGGCGTTGTCGCTGCACCGGGCGGAGGACGTGGTCGACGGTACCACGATCAGCCCGCCCGTCCGCTTCGTGATCGTCGTAATGCTCTGGCCCCTACCCGGGCCTGAACAGGCGCCACCAGTTCCCCCCTCCTTGGGGGCGCGGGACGGTTTCGCCGGTTCCCGTCGGCAGCAGCAGCAGCACGCCTGGGCCGCCGTGTCGCCCTCGAAGCTGAACTGATTGTAGATGCAAAACCGGCACCGGGCGGCCGCCCCGAACTGCTCCATGCTGCGGGCGGGCGTAAGGCGCAACGAGGCGAACGGTACCGCCGTCGAGCCGCCCCCGCCGCCGCCGCCGCCGCCGTAATAATGGTCCGCGGTCCGCGGCGTCGCCCCGGGCTCGGCACTGCAAGCAAGCGGCGTCAGTGGCTTCCGTATTGTGTCCTTGTAGACCGGCGCGCTCACGCTCAGTGCCTCACAGTTGATGCAGTGCCAGGAAACGGTGCGATTGTACACCCGGCACCGGTGGCAATTCCATTTGCGGTTGATGCTCGGCTGCGACAGGTGCCGTTTCCGGTTCCAGCAGCAGCGCGGATCCGGCACCGGATACACGAACGATCGCTCGATCTTCTTCCGGTTAATGTGTTTGTGTGCGAGCGCTAGGCTGTCTATCACGCGGAACAGGCAATCGTTCGACACGAGCTTTCTGCTGGCCGGGTGCGCGTTTGGTGATGATGTTGGTGTGGTGGTGGTGGTGGTCGTGATGGTCATGGTGGCGTTGGTGTTGGTGGTCGTGGAGGGAAGAAAACAAAGAAAGAGATACAGAGAGCGAACAAAAGCTTGATGTGAGTGCGGGGAAACACTGTGCGCAAAGGTGCGGGAAAGGTCTGCTCTCCCTTGCTGCCGGCCATCGGGGTAGGGTGGGGTGCGGTGGTGCAGCAGTGCATACCGTACCTATTCACATCCTTCATGCGAACGCACGACGACGAAACGGGACCGCTGGCGGCGTTGCCGCTGGTGGCCAGTATCGGATGGTGCAGCAGGCTGCCAACGTTGCCGTTCGCTTTCCGGCTGGTGCGGCACCTAAGGCAGCGGACGCTCTCCGTCGGGTTCAGGTAGTTGCATTTCGTACAATACCACTGGAGCACCGATGCTATCGTACCCATTTTGACACATTTTACGTACGGTGCATGCTTTACCCCACTGCGGCTGTGCTCCCGGCGGCCGACCGTGCCATGTACTGCATGGAACACCCGGGGCCTGTCCCCGTTTGCTGGCCCCGTGTCCTCGTTTCCAGTTGCGGGCGTTTCTGTGTGTGTGCGTGTTTTTTTTCGTTCCCTTCACGTTTGGGCCCTCGAACTAGTTGGCTGCTCTGTGGCCTCTGTGTTTTTGTTTCACGCACGGTATCGATTCATCGGGCCTTCGGCTGAAGAAAATCCTTGGCTGTCAAACGGTTGTGTGCAAGCGGGGGAGGGGAGCGGGGGGCAGGTTTTGACAGTTCCAGTTCGGGCTGCCAAGAGCACGGCCTCAGCTGACGTACGGCTGTAGCTTGCGGTATGTTGTATGCGCTGACGGTACGCTGCGCTATTGCATACTTTCGGGCGCTTTCCCCCTTGTCTAGCTACGACCAGGTGCACATATGGGTCGTTTAAATGGACGGTTGACAAGCTGAAAAATAACGTGGCACCCGGAACCCATGGAAACGGTGCGGAACTGGTCAAGAATGGAGATGCACGACTTGAAAACGAAAATTCTTCAAATTGTTAGTGAGGGGTGGGATAGCGAATCGATGCCTTGTAATTGGAATAACCGCATCATCTACCCCATATACAAGAAGGGAGACAGGTTGGACTATTGCGTTGTTGAGTACCGCCTAAAAATATTCTCCTTGATCCTTCAGAACTAGCGGAAACTATCAAAGATGATCCCGACACGGAAAATCACCCACCGACTTCATCATGCGGCAGATCTTGGAGAAGATGGCAGAATACAGACACGACACATACCATCTCTTCAATGACCTCAAAGTCTTTTATGATAGCATAGCCAGGGTAAAACTGTACGACGCTATGAGCCCTTTGGGATTCCGGCCAAACTGCTAAGGCCAGTTAGAATGACTATGACCAACGTCACTTGCCAGATGAGGGTGGATAGAAAACTCCCAGGGCCTTTTGCTACCACCAAAGATCTGCGCCAGGGGGACGGGCTTGCCTGTCTCCTATTCAACTTGGCGTTTGAGAGGGCCATCCAGGACTGGAGGGTGGAGATTTCGGGAACCATATTTTATTTAAGTCAACCCAAATCTTGGCATACGCTGGTGACATATTTGGTCTGCGGCTCTCCTATGCAACAGAAGCCTACCAAGGGATCCAGCAGGTGGCAGAGATCCTCGGATTGAAGATTAACGAGGCAAAGACCAAATTGATGATGGCCAGATCAGCGGGCCTACCAACAACAAATCCAAACCTACGTAGGCGTGACTTAAAGATAATTGAAAGCACTTTTGAAGACGTGCCAGACTTCACCTATCTCGGGTCAAACGCTAAGTTGTGCGCAAGGATGCTGGCTGCCAATCGGTCATTCTACAGTCCGAGAGAGTAGTTCTCCTCAAATAACCTATCGGAACGGACGAAGCTGGGATTATATAGTATCTATATATTATAGTAGTACCTATATGGTCCTCTATGGGCACGAGGAGAATAATTTTTGATCGGGCCATGTCACATCGACGTGCTCTATTGTGAGCAGGCCAACAAGAAAGAGAGAGATATATGGTTCCGGTACTCACATACGCTTCCGAGACATAGACTCTTTCCAAATCTCCAAATCCAAACGATACCCTCTTAGCCGCGTTCGAGAGGAAGCTTCTCACAAGGATTATTGGCCGGGATAACAGACTGGCAGACGAAGGCGCGAGACCGTGAGCGGTTTCAGACACTCCTGAGGCGGATATGTAAGTATGTTCGGTTTTGGGGGAAATCAATAAAAAAATATGATTGCTCTCTTTTCATAGAAAACACAAAACGAATGGCTGCATGAGGGAACAAAGGACAAAGGTATTTTCCAATGCGCACGGCTCAAGACAAACAAATAATTCGTTATTGTATGCTAATCCGTTTTACATCGAGAATGTAACGAATCTCCGTTTAAGCTACAGAGCCAGTAGTTTGGGTAGAGCCGTTGTTGGAGTTGGAACTAGAGATGAGATTTTCACTAAACAAAATAAGCCCAGTTCGTTGTGACAAATATTCAATAATTTTATTGAATTTTTATTTTATTATTATAATTTTATTTAATTGTAAGGTGCAGGAAATATTAACACAAAAAAGAACATTAAATCTCCTCTCACATACGCTCAGGCTCATACGATCGCTTTCCTTGCGGGGAAGCGGCTTCCTACCACCCGTTTACTCGACCGTATAAGTATTGGCCGGGGTTCCAAATTCTTGTTATCCCGGAGCGCCCGAGTTTTAAAATTATTGCCCGCGTGTGTGTGTGTGTGAATGTGCTATCCAATCCTAATCTTACCGGCCGGGAGAGGCGGCCGTGGGTCGCTGACACTCCCGCACGTGCGCTACTTTACAAATTGAACGCTTTCACCTCCCGTTCGCTGTTTGTCGGCTCTCTAGTTAACGCCCGGCTCGTAATTTTCCCGCACATACTTCCGGAAGTCGACCCGGTACACGCTGTCCGCCGACCGGTCCGCGCCGTACTCCGGATCGACTTGGTGCACCGTTTCCCACCGCCAGAGCAGCCGGGAGTGGTACGTCTCCTCAAACAGGGCCATCGTTTCCGGCTCGTGGTTGGCCTGCTCGAACTGCTCCGGATACCGGGAGCTCTTCGTCTTCACGTGGTAGTAGTAGAACATGCGACGCGTCTTGGACAGCGACTTCATGTAGTCCGGCTTGGTTTCCTTTAGAAACAGCAGTCCGTACGGCACGTAGAACCGGTCCGGATCGATCAGGTTGCGGACGCGGTAGCCGAGCCGGGGCGGCCCCGTCTTCAGGCTGTACGTTTCGAGCGAGCCGAAAAAGTGCTCGATCTCGTGCAGCCCGTACAGCCGCTTCGCCCGTATCTGCACAGTGACGGCGGTCCCGTTCGTGCTGTCCGCCACCGTGCCCTTGAGCGGTTTGTTGAGCGCCTTGGCAAACTGCTGACAGCGGGCGAGCCGCTGGCGCAGCGGCAGCCGCCGTATGTTTTCGCCCCCGAGCAGCAGCCCGTCGATGATGTGCAGCGTGTGGATGACGATCTGCGACTTGCCCTGGCCCTGCAGCTCGCGCACGATCTCCGCGTAGATGATCGTGCCGGGCGGCAGCTCGATCGACACCTCCGTCACCGGTATCCAGCTGCACTGCTTCGGCTCGAACCGGTACACCTCCTTGCCGCCCTTGCCGAGCAGGATGGTGCGCAGGTTCTTGCCCGCGTTCTCGACCGTCCCGATCGGCACGAAGCACCAGTCGTACACGGACGGGAAGGTTTGCCGCAGCTCCGGGTTCTGCACCCGCTTCTCGACCTGGCACACCTCCTTGGTCAGGCTGTTCCACTCCTTGTACAGCTTCGCGACGTACTGGTCCGGGTCGCCCTTGTTTGCGAACTTCCGGATGCCGTCCGGGAGCTTCCACAGCGCGAGACACTTCTGCTTTACCTCCATCTGGCGCGGCTCGGCCAGATCGCGGTTCCGGCAGAACGCGGCTATCTTGAGCAGGGCGGCGATCTGGTTCCGCCCGATCGCATTGTTGCTGTCGCACACGTACCGGTGGAAGGTGGCGTCCGCCCGCAGCACCTCCTCCGACACGAGCTCGAGCGTGTCGATGTTGGCGTTCCGGTTGTCGTACATCTGCCGGTTCACGTCCTCCAGGTGCCGCTGGATCAGGTCGGTCTGGGGCAGCTTCCACTTGCACACAAGGTAGCGTTCCGAGTTGGCCGGCCGGCTGCTGTTCGGCTTGCAGATGGAAATCTCCCGAAAGCACCGGTACGCCAGATAGACCAGCCCGACGCTGAACGGCGTGAACAGGTCGAACACCTTCATCACAAAGTGGCCGTCCGGGCGCACGATCGCGAGCGCCACGATCAGCTGGCACAGGTACAGCTGCTTCGACAGGATTTCCTGCACGTTCTCCTGCCCCTCGACCGAGAACCCGCCGTCGGCCATCATCAGGTGGACGCCCGTCTCCGTCTGCGTCATCACGTACTCGGTGAAGCCGACGATGTTGGCCGGATCGAACACGTTGCCGTCCTCCTTCGGCCCGTAGTGCGGGTCGAACGTTTCCGGCGAGCCGGCGGAAAAATCGTCCAGCCGGAAGTCGTACGCCCCCTTCAGCGTGAAGCCGAACCCCTTGGCGTACCAGCGCTTGCGCCACAGCACGTACTCGGAGAAGCCGCCCGGCCCGGCACACACGTCCGCAAAGTAGAAGAGATCGTGGTCGCGCACCAGCGGCTGCCCGTGCCGGTCGACCGGCGACGTAAGCATGAAGCCAAACATCGAGTCCATGTTGGCCATCTTGACCGCCGCCCGGTTGATGAAAATGTTGCTCTTGATCAGCTCGAACGGGTTCGACTTCGAGCGGGCCTTGCGCATGTCGTCCGCGCCGAGATTGTTAAACACCGACTTGCTGGCGAGTATCTGGGCCAGCACGTCCGGCTCGCAGTACCGGTGCTCGTCGTCGATCAGCAGCTTGCGCGGCCCGACCCGGATCCACGCGTCCAGCTGCTCGCGCGTAATGCCCGGCGAGCCGGCCTCGGCGTGCACGTTCACCAGCCAGCTGCACACCTCCGGTATCTGGAGCCGCTCCTCTGCGCCGTCCCACTGTTCCGCTGCCGTGTTTAGCTCGTTTAGCTTCATGCCTTCGTTCGAAATGGGGGGAAAGTTTGAAAGAATGACAATTAATCAATTAATACAACCGGATGGGTGATCCACGCTAGATGGAAAGGAATGTGTTGTAACAATGATCGATGGCTAGAAGCATGGTATGGGAAGTGCTAAATTGTTTCATTTTTCCAACGATCCGAAACACCGGGCCGTATTCAAAGGATGCAGCGATTCTCATGCTAAGCATTCCTACTAGTGTTGGGTTTCAAAAATCTTTCGTTGAGATTAATTCATATGAATCTTCAGTAATGAGTGATTCGAATATCGAGTCGATTCTTCAAAGATTCAAGAGTCTAAAGATTCAGGAATCTTTGAGCATTTGAGCTTCATTCGTCTCTTTCAAAGTCTCTATAAGCAAACAAAACAACAACAACATCGAATCTTTGAAAATTGATTCACGAATCTTCATAAATTCATCAATCTTGAAAGATTCATGAATCTTCATAGATTAATGAAACTTCAAAGACTCATAAATCTCCAAGACTTCTATAAGCTTCATAAGTCCAATAAAATTCATAAAACTCAAGTGATTCATGAATCTTTAGAGATTTAGGATTTCCAAAATATCAATCCCACCTAAAATTTGCCCATTGTGGGTTCAACTGTCTACCCGTAGCTAAACAAACTACATATCCGGCTGCTTGGTATTTGCCAAGAAGTCTCGAAAGCATGTATAGGCAGCATGACCTTATAGGTTGTTATGCCAAGAAGAAGCTTTGTGATTTTCTAGAGATGTAAAAAAAGGACATCCCCACATCGTTTAGGTCCCCTACTTAAGCCCGCGTTAGAGCCATAGCGAAATTGAACGTGAAGTTTTGGTGTTTTCTGCTATATTTCAATATTTTTTTATCAGAATTCTGCTTATCGTAAAGGATATTCAATTACCCAACTATCTAGACCAGGGGCCTCCAAACTTTTCAGCTCGCGGGCCGCATTGCTTCAAAAATAACTATGTTGAGGGCCATTTGACGCTAGCTTTAACTGATGATTGAACGTTTAAATCTCGTTTTGATAACAAAATACTAACGTTACTTGTATAGCTTCGAGTAACCAAAGCTTGATTTTTGTCTAAGAAAAGTAAAAAATACATTTTTATTTGAAAAAGTCTTAATAACGTAATATTTATATTAACTCTGGCAAAGTCATCGTGGGCCGCATTATAAGCTCTTGAGGGCCGCATGCGGCCCGCGGACCGTAGTTTGGAGACCCCTGATCTAGACTATTAAAAAAAACATTGTATTCATAAATTAAATACATTTCCTTTTGATTCCCCGCTTTGCGCACGGTGAAAACTAGTTGTCAGCGGGGAATCACAAGTAAATGTATTTAATTCATTATTTTAATAAGTTTTACTAACTAAATCATTGGGGAATTGAATATCCTTGCTGTTGGTGTATGATAAGCCATATTCTGATACATATTTAATGAAATATTGTTAAATCACCAAAATTTCACGTTCATTTTCACGCAAGGTCTAAAGCGACCTTTAAAAGTGGCATGCGTTTAAATACATCGGCCTGCACTGCAAAAGGTAACCTACCCAAACCGCTCCGGCCCTTCTGCGAGGACGTTTCGATCAGATCCACCCGGCCCTGGCCGGTCTTGCCCAGGCCGGTGCCTGCCTTGTACCCCATCTGCTTCATCATCCGGAAGGATTTCTCCGAAAACTGTGAAAACGGTGCGGCGCCGCCGGCGGCGGCGGTGGTGGCCGCGGCTCCCTGCGACCCGTCCATGGCGGCCGGTGCCATCGAGATTCCCGGCCGCTTTTGCGGCTGATCCGAGTCGGAATCGCTCGTGTGCTTGCGCTTGCCGTTCTTGTGCGAATCGTCGGACAGCGTCTCCTGCTCCTCGGCGGACGAATCGGCCGACAGGTTCGCCGAGCTGGCCATCGTCGTGTCGCTTTGTGGCTGGGTGTGTGTTTGTGTGGTGCTGTCGTTGCTTGTCCGATCCAAGCTCCTGCTGCTGCTGCGGTTGCGATGTTTGATTGGTGAGAAATGCCTCCAAGCGTGTCTACTGCAGCACCAGTGAGGCTGCTGCCGGCATTATTGTTTTGATAGAGGCTATTTTTACGGCTATTCCAACGGCTGGTGCCGATAAACACTCTGGTTTGCGCGTCCTCCTGCCTGACCACCCGATGCCTGATAGTGCGGGCTGCGGTGTAGAGATCGCTTGGGTGATAATTTCGATGCCTGTGAGTGCACCACTGGTACCGCACGCGAAGCTACGGCAGCATCACATGCCCCTCTCCCGACGCGTTGCTGTCCACGCGAAACTGTCGCGGCTAGTGTGCAGAAGAACTTCCGGCGCGTCCGGCGGCCGGGTGGCGGCAGATATAAAGCTGTAGCTTTGGGCGCAGAACCCACACACGGCGTACGGCAGCGGCACAACACAACTGTGAAGCACAATGTGCAACGGTTGGTACTGTGAGTATGTGTGTGCGTGTGAAGGGATCGAAGCAAGCGGGACCAAGGTAAACACACGGTGTTTGTACGGTGCGCGAGCTACAGTGGAAAATGGAGAAAGCAGTCTTTCGCATGCCTCGTGTGCTCCGCGCCATGTGCCACGAGCTTGAGCTTGAGCAGAAGTTCGTCGGAATATACATTGCAAAGTTTTGATGCAATGTATTTTAATTCTTGTTGGACCATCATTACTTATAGCCCTGTCACTGGCAACCAAAAAACATCATATTCCAAGCTATCGGGCTACCCACGGGTAGCGCCGCGACTTTGCAGGCTTATAAGTTTTGAATGCGTAATCCAATACCGTTGCAATATCCTGGTAAAAATTGAATAAACTAATTTAGTTTCTATGAATTTACATCGATCGGTTCGACTCACCATCGTTTTTATGTTAAAGCTTTTCAAAGTTGACAGGATATTTTTGGAAAAATACAAAAAAAACATTTTTTTACTACTTTACAACATTTTTACAGCAAAATGGTTTTGACAGTTTTGAGAACTGTATATTACACATCTAACATAAATTTTTCAGAATGTTGCTACGAGCAATTACAAAGAAAAAGGAATTTTCATTTGAATAAAAACCGTTAAATTGTTACTCTTCCTGGTAGAAAGACACCAACATTCACACACAACGTCTAAAATCTGGCTCTCTACAATGTTTATTCAATACAATTTATCAATAGAGACCATTCTATGACGTTTTGTATTTCTTGCAATTACGTATTTTATAAAATTATGGTGACTGGTTTGTTGTAACCGTTTTTATTCAAATCAAAACTCATGTACATATCTTTTTTATGGCTCATAGGTAAATTCTGAAAAAAATAAATATTACACGTATAATCTATAGATCTAAAAACTGTAAAAGCCATATTCCTGTGAAAGTTTTGTAAAGTGCTGAAAAAAAGGTTTTTTACGTTTTGCAATTTAAAAAAAATCCTGCCAGCTTTGAAAACCTATAATATAAAAACGATAGTGAGTTGAACCAATCGATGCACAGTTATAGAAACAACATCGATATTGGATTACGCATTCAGATTCAGAACTCTTCTAGAATTAATGAATAAGTCATCAAAATCGATTTGACTGCCGTGCAGCCGTGCAGCTGTTTGCCTGGGAATAGAAATAGGACTTCGATCCGACTTCGACTGTCGTTAGTCCGATTTCGACTCCAGAAAAATAGAACCACTAGATTCGCCCGAAGTTGGAGTGGCCCGGAGTCGCCCGAAGCCGTCCGCCCAAGCCCAAGCCGCCGAAGCCGTCGTTGCTACTGCCCAAGCTAGTTAAGTTAATTGAAGGAGTAATATTCAGTGAAGTGATTTGGATTGTACAGTAAATTGTGTGAAATTTTGTATAATTCATGAATATTAAGAATTGAAAAATATACAAATGTACACAAACAAAACAAATCCTGTTGCTTATTTCATCAATGACGCTTGCTTGAAAATAAAACACAAAGAAAAATAATCCCCGGTACCCTGGCATAAGGAAGCTGCTTAAGCGCTGTTTGAAAGTCCCACCTGGAACTTTGATGCTGCTTATCTATTGCAAAAGGCGAATTCAAGCAGCGATCTTTAGCATGCCAAAATTGGCTGCTTAAGCAAATTTGGCTATTTGGGTAGTTCCGTCAGCTTCAACGCCAATGTTATTCGTTCGGCCGTTCGGCCGTTCGGTCTTGGAACTGATTTCGGTTTTTTTTCCTATTTCATTAGATGCTCAACCACTGGGACACTGTATGTAAAAAAACGATTACAAAAAAACTCAAAACCATTTTCAAACAATTCATCCTTTTCGCCACGGCCAACACCTCCTTGAGCAACCTTGGGCAACGGCTTCCCGACAGTGCTGAACTGTCCACCATAAACTCGTGCACAACTGTCATCCGCTTGCCATGGCCTGTCAAAACCGTGTATGTGTGCGAAGAGTTGTGCTGTTGCGTCTGTTCTCGCATGTGTAGTTGTGTGGCTATGTGTGTTTGATGTAAAGGGTGTGTATGAGCGGGGGTGGTTGAGGGAGTTGCGCGCGCGCTCGCGCGTGTGTGTGTGTGAGAGAGAAAAACACATTAGAAATAGAAGAAGGATCTGAGAAAGTTTTGTCACTGGACGGGTGCGCTGGATGGATGGGGGCCGCTCAGCCAGCAGTGTAGCCAACGCGAAATCCCAAAGGGAAGCGAAAACGAGCGAGCGCACGCCCAAGGCAAGGCACGCAGAGGCTTGCAGAGGGGCAGACAATCGGTCCCAGTGCGCACACGGGTTAGCAGCGATCATCGTGTGGCCCACGGCGCCACGGGCACTGTCTTTGAGGGGCCATTAGGGGCCTAGTAGCCCTGCCTGTCACTCCGGACCCGAAACCCGTGTTGGATCTTTTTTTGTTGGTGTTTTTTTTCTTTCGCTTCAACCCTACCACCCCCGCATTCGGCCCTCCCTCCGCTGGCATCCCTTTTGTGAGTGTGGTGAAGTGCGCGCGGGGGGCGGGAGGGGCGGGTCCACATGGTTTCCCCCTGAGACGGGCGGGTGCGCAACAACAACAACAACGACGACGACGACGACGGTCACACGGACGCGCGCGCACGATGGACGAGGAGGAAAGCCCGTTCCTGTCCGGATATCTTACCGTCAAGTCGCAGAGTGGCTTTTCATGGCGTGTCACCAAAAAGGTAAGAGAAATAGACAAAACACACACACACATACACACGCACCACAAACAGTGATGAGGAAAAGTCGAGGAAAAGTGAGGGAGAGTGCGATGTCGGATCGGTCCGCCGTCGCAGTTGTGGCCAACCCTCCCTCAATGCTAATGCCCGTCTATCCATTCTTTCTATTCCCCCGTCTGCTACTCCCCCTGCTGCTCCCCCTCTGCTGCCGATCGACAAATCAGGTCAAATACTGTCAGCTGTTCAAGGCGAGCCGCCACGGGATCGAGCGGCTCGAGATTAGCGACGGCGAGCACGACAAAACCCGCCGGATCGTGACGCTCGAGAACTGCGTCAAGATAGTGCTGGACCAGCCGCCCCAGAACACAATCAACATCGTCTCGAAGACGGGCCAGATTCAGCTGTACTCGCCAGACGAGGCGCTCGCCCGCCAGTGGACGAACGCGCTGCAGATCGTCGCGTTCCGGGACAAGTCCGGCCAGGGGGCGCCGCCGCCCCCGCCCCGCCCAAACACGATCGAGGAGGACAACGACCTATACTGCTCGTCGTACAGCGAGGGCATCTACACGGTGACGCTCATCCCGACCGACGCCTCGATCAAGAACGGGCTCGAGCCGACGATGTACACGCTCGAGCTCGGGCAGACCGATATGCGGCTGAAGTGCTACGAGGACGAGAGCGTCACGGTGGCGGTGTGGCCGTACCGCTACATCCGCAAGTACGGCTACCGGGAGGGCAAGTTTACGTTCGAGGCGGGGCGGAAGTGCAACACCGGCGAGGGCACGTTCAAGCTGGACAACGCGAACCCGCAGGACATCTTCCGCTGCATGCTGACCAAGATGAAGTCGATGAAGCGGTTCATCTCGTCCTCGTCCGAGGCGGAGGCGCACGCGCTCAGCAGCCAGCTGTGCGCGGCGCTCGCGATGGAGCCGGGCTCGCGCAGCCCGCTGCCGGGCGTGCACTGCGACGAGAATATGGCCGCTCATCTGTCCTCGATCGAGCTGCTGCACGAGATGTCGGCGCCGGGCGGCTGTTCGATCGGTGCGATCGCGCACCTCAAAAGCATCCCGACCAAGCCGCCGCGCAAGCAGCCGGGCGGTGGCGGCGCCCCCGTTGTCGAGCTGCCCGATCCAAAGCATGCGAACGTGTCGACGGTGTTTATCAAGAGCAATGGGCATACTAACAATAACAATAACAATAACTACAATCATAGCAACAGTAACAGCGGCAGCAATAGTGGCGGAACGACGCCGACCGGGCCGATCCGCACCGTGACGCTCGGCACCGCGCCCGATGGCGACGCGGGCGAACCGATGGTCGGAGCGGGCGTGGTGCTGGTGAGCGGAGCGAAAGCGAAGGGCGACCTGGACTACGAGTGCGTGAAGGACATTACCGACGCGTGGAAGCTGTACGGGCTGAACGAGGTTAGGCACACGGAATCGATGGTGGACGGTGGTGGTGGGCCGTTGGCGGGCGCCGTCAGTGCAGCGATCGTCACCACTGTCACAGCTTGCACCACCACCACCAGCACCACCACCTCCTCCACCACGACCGCCACCACCACCATTGGCCAGCAGGGCGCCGCCGAGCACGTGCGGCTCGAGTACGATCGGCTGGACTTTTTCCGCACGACCACGCGGCACCCGTCGGCCGACTACAAAACGATCGTCCCGATCCGGCTGTCCGGCGACGGTACGGGCGTCCCGTGCCCCGCCCCCCAATCCTCGGACGACTACGAAATCATCGGCGAACCGTCCCCGCCGCCGCCGCCGCTCCCACCGCTGGTAGCGGCGTCCGGCTACAGTGTCACGCTGCGCAGCCGCAGCCAGGAGGACGGCGGTGGCGGCGGTGCGTTCGACTATTCAGTATTCAGCGGCGGCGAGCAGGACGAGCAGCATCCGCCCTCGCCCCAGCACCCACTGCCCCACCAGCACCATCTCCACCATCACCATCTGCCGCAGCAGCAGCAGCAGCCGCCGCCGCCGCGCAACAACATAACAGCCACGATCAACTATGCGACGATCAGCAAACCGAAGCGGGTTTAACGGCGGGACCAACGTGGCGCGTGGAGTTTGTTTAGCCACGGTTTACGGTTCCAATTGGTTTCCTTTTGTTTGGCCGTTATTTTCAAACGATAAGGAAACCAATGCCACCGGCTAAGAAAAATGTTTTTTCTTTTTTTTTTTGCTCCTGGTTTCGTTTCGACATGGGTTAAAATTGATACTGCTTACTATTTTTTCTTCTTTACTAGTAAGCTGGTACGCAAAATGTGATATGTTTGTTTTGTACTTTTTTTAAAACTTTTTGGTATTGCAAACGGACCAAGAAAAGCGGAAAACTCGCGCACTGGAACACGCTCCCTCTGGAATCATTATCTGGGGGAGTGGGATTTTTTTTTTAAATTTTATCTCTCAACATTCCAATCTCAAAAAAACACGCCATTCCCCGAAGCTAACGAAAAAGGTAGATGTTAGGGAAGTGAGCGCGACTCTGTTGCTGAACTGAACTGCTTGCGAATGCGCACACCGGTAGGAAGGAAGTACGTACATCTGTCGCTGTGTACTGTGATTTGCAAAAAGTATTGTTTTATGTGGTTTTAGTTGTTTGTTGTTGTTGTTGTGTAAGCAAGCAAGAAAAACGGTGGCCCGCAGCATTGCGCAGGATGCAGTTAGTAGGCACGCGGACAAACTCGATGCAGCATAGTGTGTAGGAATTGTTAGGGACAGCGTTAGAGCGTTAGACCGTAAGCAAGGCAACTGCCGCCAAGTGCCCATTTTTGGAAACATCCAACCCCCAAGTGCCTATCGAGACAGTAATCACTATAGAGTGTACGCGCGTACACACAGACCCCGCATAGACCATGCACAGCAGAGAATTATTATAGTGTAAGAAACCAGCAGTACGGTATTCCGTAAACAAGCAGCACGTAGCAGTTTACGGCAAGCAAGCAAAACGTTGTGCCATAGATGTTTTTGGCAGCCCATTTTTTCTTTTAAACCTTTATTACCTATACCCTTGATAATAAGCGCCATTACGCGGTACTGACAACGAAACTGACCACGAAATAAAAAAGAACGCGACAGCGGCAAGGATTTCCACTTTAAAGTACGAAAGTGATAATGAATGTTCCTTTTTTTTCGTTTTTATCTGGCTCACTATATGCACAGAGAAAGAAAGCAAAGGACGCACCGCTCGGGCGGATTGGAATGTGGAGGACGGAGTTTGTAGGGAAGAGGTGCAAACAGCAATTGAGAGGAGGGGGCATAGCAAAACGGTTTGAAATGTGCTATGAATAAGATGGTTGTAACGAAATGATACAATTAAGCAGAATTTTAGGCACTCTGTTTAATGGGAAAGAAGACCCGAGAGAGACAGAGAGAGAGAGAAAGAGATAGAACCATAGAAAACCGTCGTTTTAGTATTAGGTAGATTTGTATTTGCCTTATTCGTTGGTGCTATATCTAAGGTAAAGAAAATAACCGCAAATAAACTAGAGCTAAGGTGTAAATAAATATCAGGGGTCGTCAACTCACATTAAAAAAAAAAACAATGAATCAGAAGGAATTAAATTTTGTTCGCCAATCAATCAGACTTAACAAAAAGTCTTACAATTAATTAGTCCAATTAATTCTAGTGAGAGTAGTAGCAGCAGTGGAATTTATTGTGGATACAATATACAGGCAGTCCCCGAGATACACGGTATCTTTTATATGCGGTTTTCTAAATTTGACAGTTCTTGGAGCAAATTGTACTGATTTGACACATCAATGGTAAAATGCCAAATAATTTCCCTACTGATCGAATGCTAAAAACCATTACAAAATGTTTACATCTATTATATTCATTCAGATTTATATCAAATAATTACACCCTAGATACAAAATTATACAAAAATTAGTGATATTTTGACTAGAAATGACGAGCTTTCGCGTATAGCGGATTCCTATGGAAAAATATACTACTGGTTCGAGGATCGAAACATATCGAAACACAGTTTTAAATTAAATATTTTTACTGAAAAAGCAGGTATCTTTTGCACAAATTCGTTGCAGCAAAAGTTTTTGAAGATTATTGAAATTCAAAATTCGCGTATAGCGAGTATCGCGTACTGCGGAAAATTGCTGTACGTGATATTTTGCGGCCGTTTTCGGTCTCCATTAATCGCTGTATTGTGCGTTCCTCCATATTTTGAACTATGTAAATAGCATAGCTGTGTTAGAATGTGCCCTTACTTGATTATAAATATACAGTGGAGCGCCGTTTATACGGGTACCTTTTATCCGGCTGTCCGTTTATCCATGCTGTTGAGAAATGATAGTTCAACAACAAAGGATACAGTCAGAATTCAATAGTTGAACGCTTTTTAGTTGGCATGCTTTTTAGTTGAACGCTCGATAGTTGACTGACTCTTCTTTCTTATCGCACCAACAGTTGACTGACAGTTCAATTCAAGAGCATGCGTTTGTATGGGAAAACCGGTTTTTTGAAAATTTCATAAAAATCTCAAGCCTTACCGAGATTTTTTGTATGGAAAAACGTGCTAAAGCTAAAAAGCACATATTAAATAGTTGGCAGGGAATCGAAGTTCAACAATTGAGTTCAGACTATATTGCGTTTTGAGGAAGATATTTGAAAAAAAAAAACGGTTATCGAAGCATATTGGCAAAACAAAAAAACAATATAATTCCTGGCAAATTTTAAAAATTATCATTTTAAAAACTTCAAGTTGATAAAAACTGGATAATTTTTATCGAAACATAAGATAAATTTAAAATGAGGAAATTGTGATTAAATGTGTCCATTGATCCGTGTTATTAGCATATCCGGGCGAGGTCGAGTCTCGATGAGTCCGGATAAACGGCGCTCCACTGTATGTGTATGGAAAAAAATCTAGCGCAATCCTAGCGAAATACTACAGCTTAATCACTTAAAAGCGAAATTAGAACTGCTAATATGGTCTGGGAATGGGCTAAAAGACAAATAATTAAAACATTTACAGGATGCTGGAATTGCAGATGAGGTTACGAAACTGTACAGAATATATTTATGTGTCTTTGATGTTATTGTTTTGTCTAAAAAGCCTACTGGAAAAGGAAAGGACAAATCCTTACCTTTTTTCTAGAAATCACATTTAGAAACCCACGTTTTATTTAACGATTTCATTTGAAGTTTAATTTAACGAGCAGCGCAAAAAAATGAGTTCGCTAGTAAAACTTTGATGACCCCTGGACTAGATTGTACCTCGATTTATAAAATGTTTCGATTGGATTTGTGTTGCATCGCTGATCTAAAATGGCCCATTCTGTTCACAGTCGGAAGAAATGCTCGTTTAGATATATATTTTTTTAAATTTGTTGATATTATACCATATAGGTTGAGCATATTTATTATTGCTTCTGTCTCCAGATTTTGAAGATTTTTAAATTTTATTGATTAATTATTTAATTTTACCACATTTAAACTATATGACTATGACTGTGTTAAATGTGTTCAATTCATTCGCAATTTACTCTGAATACTGTAACCGCCGCAGGCATTCATAGTATTCGTCCGAAGTGAGAGGAACTTATTTTAAACAAACATTTTATTTACATTTAATTGAAATGAATCATTTACCGACCCGATGCGATTTGTTATTTGCACAAATCGCACCAACACACGCAGTGCGACGAATGCGAGGAAGCAACAAAAAAAAAAAGAATGATAAAAAAATCCAAACCCAAACACGATTCCAGAGAGAGCGCTTGCCCCCAGAACCAACAACCAATAATGCTGTCGATTTTATTTACATTGCAAGCGCGCACGCGCAACCGCACACGCCAGCCGCCGACCGTACTGGACCGTTTTGACAGGCCTGCCGCGTTGAAAGTGCGCAGTCGGTCCGCAGTTCCTGGAAACAGCCACCCCTAACACGGGAGCGATGGCGGCAAGAGGGTGTGCGCGCGCTGCAGAGCGGCCCAAGATGCGAATGAAAGAATTTTATCTTTGCTCGCTGTCAAACTAGCTGGCTGCTGCTGTGGGAAGACAGAGATAGCGCGGGTATGCGCGAGCGAGTAGAAACGAGACACAGCGTGCTACAAGGGGCTAAGGCAGGGGGCTGCGAGAAGCAAGCAGTAAGGGCGCAGACGGAAAGGCTGAAAAGCAAGGGCAACAAAACGTCAAGAAACAGAGAGCACAAAGTTTGGAAGCGTGAGGATCGCGTCGCGTTGTGTGTGCGTGCTTCTTTTTGTGTGTGTGTGTGTTGTCTGCTGTTTCAATAGTTTTCAGACGCGACCAAGGGGGCGACAATTCGGGTAAAAAGGTCGACTGGGTGTGCAAAGGGAAAGTAACTAACCAACCAATCAACCAACCAGCCAAACCCATCCACCTCGCATCGCTGAAGTTAGAAGCTCGAGTGTGTGCATGAACGCGTCGAGTATGGGCCGTGCACTGGGGCTAGCGTTCAGGGTGGCGATGGGCTGTCTGCTGCTGCTCGGCTGCTGGACGCCCGAGGCCACCGCCGCGACGGCGACATCTACGCTGTCCGGCATCTACGTCGATAATGGCGTCGGGCAGACCGTGCTGGAGGACGCGCTCACGTACGAGGAGCAGCAGGAGATCGAGAACGAAATACTGAACCTGCTCGGACTTCCGGGGCCGCGGCCGGCCGTCCGCCATCTGCATTCCTCGGTCGGGTAGGTGTACTGGCCGCGCGTTTGGTTGCATCGGTGCAAACGCTCCTGTGCGACTGTCTCACTCTCTCTCTCTCTCTGTCTCTCCGTGCCGTTCTGTGGTGATATGTTCGGTTTTTGTCTTCCTCCAGCAAATCTGCGCCTCAATTTCTGCTCAATGTCTACGATCAACTGCAGCAGGAGGAGAACGACGCGCCAGCCGGGGCTGGCCGGATACGAAAGGTTCGTAGCACTGACATGGACATCCTGATCACCGAAGCCGACAGGAAAGCGATTGATGAGAGTGATATTATAATGACGTTTTTGAATAAGAGTGAGTTTTTGAAACCCGTGCCTGGCCCGGAAGATGCCACCGCCTTCGGCTCGGCGCCGCTCGGCCTTACCGGGACCACTTTTCCATTCGCGTACCTCCCACGTTCTACTGACAAATCAACGTAAACGTAATGGCTAATCCAACCAAGTAGCTGGCTGAAGGACATGGATTGATATCTTAACACACACACATACACACAAATGCCTACACACATATACATCTTCACAGCTAATATGACTAATAGTAGTCCACTAATTCTAGACGTTCGGAAGACATCGGTATGTCTCTCTCTGGAGTAGACAAGATCTCGCTATGGCTAATGCATGGGACCTAACTTCTCGCTCCCTTACAACACTAATTCAATTCCTGGAGGGTTAAAAGACACCCAGTGGGAAGGTTCTTACAGTACAGATGCCTAACATCGACAATGTCGGAAACTTATCCCTTGCTTTGCTGCATGTACTATTACCCCGCCAGAGCGTACTGGATGTGTGTTTTGGTTGGTGCATCGGATGTCTCACAGAGTATGGCAGTAGTATGGTTGTAGTCACTAGCACCCAACTCGGTGTAGCTCGGAATGTAACTAACGTAGCAATGGTGCCGTCTTGCTGTCTGGCAGTACCCACGTAGCACGTACACTACTAACACCCCAACGTTTCTCCCGCGCAGACCATCACGGTTCGGAGATGCGGCACGAGAAGGGACGCCGCCTCTGGTTCGGCATCGCCAATATCGAGGATGACGTGAGCGTGCTGATGGCCGAGCTGCGGCTCTACCGGAAGCTGAACCTGAACAAGTACACCACCTACAACACGTCCCTCACCCTGACCGTGTACGCACTGACCGAGCTGAACGGGTAGGTTTGAGCTGCAGGCGGGAGGATGCAGTTTTCTGGAATGTTGAGTGTTTTTTTTTCTTCTGTACGTTCCCGACTTCCAGCGAAAGTGAGATGACGGAAATCTCCAGCATGCAGCTGACGGGAGACTACGAGGGTTGGCTCGAGATCAACGTTACCGGTGCGGTTAATCTGTGGCTCAAGAACAGGCAGGCCAACCACGGTCTCTACATCGGCGCCTACTTTGGCGAACGGGTCGGTAAGTAACTCACTGCGGAGTAGGGCTTCCTGTCACTGCCGTGGCCACTGAACGTTGTCCCAATTTTTTTTTATTCCCCCCCCCCCACCCAATTGTACGTGGCAGAGCGGGAGGTCAAGCTGGACGATGTAGGATTCGTGAGTGCGCGGGGCAGCGAGGAGTATCAACCGTTCCTGGTGGTGTACGCGAACAGCCAGCAGGTATGAACGCAGGCGGTAATAGACTCAACTCCCCAAAATTCCCACAATATCCAGAGTTCGCATAATGCCGTACTTTTGCTTGTCTGTTTGTTTGTTTCGTTCGCCCACGGCCCACAGCAGATGATGAAGCCGATGCTGCAGCGGCACCTGACGCGCAATAAGCGCAGCCAGCCGGCGCGCAAGCGCAAGAGCGGCAAAACCGACCACCGGCACCCGTTCCAGTACCATCCGACGTACGATCAGCACAAGAGCTGCCGGATCCAGCAGCTGTACGTGAGCTTCAAGGATTTGCAGTGGCATGTGCGTATCTTCTTGTGTCTTTTTGTTGTTGTTTTCAATTCACGCAAACCCAAGCTAACATGTTGCGGCACCAATTGCAGGAGTGGATTATTGCACCGGAAGGGTACGGGGCGTACTACTGCAGCGGCGAATGTAACTTCCCGCTGAACGCGCACATGAACGCCACCAATCACGCGATAGTGCAGACGCTGGTACATTTGAACCATCCGACTAAGGTACTAAACGGGGGGATGAGGAAGGGGAGGGGGGGGGTTTTGAGCTTCGAGCATTGGTGATCATGTTGTGTGGTTGTTTGCTTCCCCAGGTACCGAAGCCATGCTGCGCTCCGACCAAACTGATTCCCATCTCCGTCCTGTATCACATCGACGAGTCGAACGTGAATCTGAAAAAATACAAGAACATGGTTGTGAAAAGCTGTGGATGCCATTAGGAGAAGAATGGAAGGAGAAGAAGCAGTGGGCGATAGGGTAGATTTTCATTTTTGTAACAAAACACACACACACATTTTGTAGGATATCTCACATGATATGAACGAATGAAGCGGTCATACTATCGCGAGCGTTTGCCGGTCGCACGCCTGCAAGCCACACGTGGAAATGGCGCTGGCTTGCGCAAGTGTTGTGCGCAAACTTCTTTGTTTGTGCGCGTGCGAAAGGGCCGTTCGCGAATTAGTGCTTAAGGGACGCGCGTCCAGGCAGGGCCCCATCGTCGGGCTGGGTGGTGGCTCATCATATTATGCTGCACGAGTGCAGTATGCTTTCGTGTCGCTTGCTGTAACTAAACCGGTAGGGGCGTGCGGTCGTTGCGAGAGGTGTGCTGCTGCTTTCCCGTGTTGGTGCGCAATGCCATGTTTTCGCCTCGTCTAACATGGCAGTTGCTGCAGCAGGAGAACAGTTTGAGAGAGAGAGAGAGCGAGCGATGCTTCTCCCCGCCCCATACGTCATCGGTATGGAGCGTTTGGCGAGAGGAGATTTTGGGGACAGTGGCTCACTGAACGGCACCCCCACTGGCCGTCATTGCAGACATGTACATCACATAAGGAAAAGTATTAATTGGTTAAACATAATGGCTAATCGGAATCTCGGGCCAGAGTACATATACACGAAGGAATTAAAAAAAACACAGAACAAAAAAGCAAGAAATGCAACGAATGTATATTAAACAAACTTATTTGATAATGCTGATCTACTTGTGTATAATATGCTCAACACTGAAAGCGAAAGTGGAAAATCAAAATAAAGCTACTCATTTATTGTCGTAGTCGGTGGTGTTTATTTACTATTAGCAAAGAAGCAATACAGTGGAACCCCCTCCCCCGCAAATGTGGTGGTAAAAAGGGCATATTCGTATCTGAAAAAAATGCTAATCATTGGGAAGATATCTGCAGTACACTATTTCTTCAGTCAGTAGCTTACTTTAGTAGCTCTTGTCGTTACTATTGGTGCTGAAAAAGTGGTCGATTGTATTAGTCTTTTTTTAGAGATCCTGCAATTTATATATATACGTCATCCGAAGACATTTGCAACATTTTAGCTGAACGTTTTTGCGATGCCTTCTCTAATTCTAGATCTAACGGCGATTTCATGGGCTGCATCTTACACGCCTCTGAACATGATTGATTACACTATACCTACGTTTGATATACGCACAGTAGAAAAGCATCCCGAGTTTCATTATCGGTAGATGCTGTCAGTCCCTAGCACCTGTTAATTAATAGACATATGTAACACGTCTCGGAGATCCGATATTTTCCCACGCTCATGGAAGACCTCGTGGATGGTACCAAAATTTAAAAAAATTATCGCGGTATCTCACATCACTCTGTGCGGAATCAACAGCTTTTGGGCTTCTGCTTTACGGTCCTATGCTCTCTGCCACATCGAATTACATTATGGATACCCAACACGGGTTCGTACCCAAACGATCAGCTAGTTTCTGCAAACGTAATCTCCACTCCGGCGGTCAAGTCGATGCCATCTACACTGATCGCAAAGCTGCTGTCGACCTCATCTCACACGACATTTTAATCGTCAAAATTGTAGGAGTTAGCGGTTTCGGAACAAATAGTTAAATGGTTGCATTTCTACCTCACAGAACGCTCATACAAGATCAAGGTCAGCGATCATACATATAGAGATGTGCTTGGCACCTCAGAGGTGCCTCAAGGTAGCAATTTGGACCCGTTGCTATTTGTTACTTTGATCAATCCATCGGGATGTTGAAGATCCTACAGGAATATATTTAATAAACTACACAAAACTTCTTAAGATCGGTTTGGGTCGGTGTGTTCCGCTATAAGACGTTTCCAACTAGACTTTTTTGTTTGTTTTCAAAATAAGTAAGTTTCATCACGTTTGAAACATTCTTCAGTGCAAAAAAGATCATTAAGAATTTCGATACAATTCTTGGCATGTAATCTACAATACATTTGCACACCACATATGTAGTCATATATAGAAATTCTTACAAAGAGGCAGCAATTGGCAGGGGAAACTCTCGCATTCGTAGTCAGCAAGAGCAAGTAGAGATCCAGAAAAAAACATGCTAGAAACACTCGTAAAAACAAAAAAAAAAAACACGCACTTGGGCTTGACACAATTATACAACACTGTTCTTCCTGAAAATAGCTTTATATTAAACGAAGCTTAGTATCAAAGATCTTATTTGCCTGAGCATGATAAGCAAAATTAGGGAAATACTCAATGTTTGCCGACCTTGCTCTTAATATCACATCGGTACCAAAAACGCATCAGGAACACAAACGATGTTGTTCGTTATGTGACATTTTACTCGGTAAGAGAGGTATTTGTTGAGCATTTCGATTTGCTCGATTTGCAAAAAACTCGTTTAAACTCGTTGGGTTCCACTATATTAAAAAAATCAATCTGCTTTTCCTAATTAGCAGGGAAATGCTGCAGAAATTGTCCTGTATAAAAAAAATGAAAACAGAAAAACGCATTAATAAATGACAATAAAAAACAATTCCATGAACAAACCTCATACGTTAGCCACGTATACCACTCATTTTATCACATCGGTGATCCTACACGTAACATGTAACACACACAAACAGGTAGGGAAGGGGTCAGACGGTGGATGAAATTACCGAACGAATATAAAATAAAATTTTATTCACCTTACAGTTTAGAGAACACAATCGATTCAATAGACATTTACCATAATTCGTTAGCGAACAATCTGGGATTCTGCTGCTTTTTGTTTCTATTTGTACGAAGAATGCGTGCGCGCGCGCGCTTGTGTGTACGATGTTTGTATCATTCAAGTTTACATACATATATAAGTGTTGTGACCTACGTGTAGGCAGAATGTGTCGCAACCCGCCGAAAAAAAAAGAACGGGAGTGCTTATATCTCGAGTACTACACTTGCTTTGCATCGTTTTGCTTTTCTTTGTTCGTTAAAGTACAACGGTAACTCTAGCTACGGACTCAGCGAGAAAAATATACTCATATGTGTGTTTGTATATATCTTTATATATATATATAATGTGTGTGTATATAGATAAACGTATAGTATTAAAATATTTAGCATTAGTTGCACTAATCGAGCGTGCCTACTAGAGTTCGATTTTTTTCTTGTTTGTTCTTTTGTAAGTGTGTTTGTAAATCATATAAATAAGAGCATAATTGCCATTTTTGTGTGTTTCATTTCTTTGAAAAGAAATTAAAAAAAAGCATCAAATATATCGATGCATTTTGTTTTTGGCTTTGGGGGAGGACGCAGATTACTACTAATACTACCATATTGTGTTAGTTCGTCCGCAGCACAGGCGGGCGGGTTTTGTGCGCTGTCAAACACTTATCAGTTTTAAAAATACATCTAATAAAACGATTCGTTAATGTTAACTAGGAGACGGATTAAGACGGAGAAGAAACGTGGTTAAGTATTATTTATCGTTTACGATTAAAAAACAAACAAAACAAAAAACTAAAAGCTTTGTCATGGCCATTTGTTGTTATAAGATCTACATCGTAGGGATTCGTTTTCGTTTCGTTATTTAGTAAATAGGTGTATGTATATATGTACGTATGGATACTAGCGACGGGTAAACCGATATCGCGCCTAGAGTGGATCCAGCTGCGGCCGCTCAGAACCTCTGCCGGAGTGCACTCCGACATCGGTTCTGGCAGAAGGCAAGATCGGTCCAATCGACAAAATACCTAAATTCACCCTTCGCTAAAGGATATACACCTATAAATATGCATACGACGAGGGAGACATATAAAAAAGAGGAGGGAGAGAATCATAATAAAAAAAGCAAACTGTCAATCGATGACCGATTTTGGCTTGGTTTGCTGCTGCTGCTGCTGCTGGCACTGCTTCTCCCCTTTTAGTGCTTGTAGTTATCGTTTCGGCGGATCGCGCAACACAGCAGCAGGGAAAGTATCAACGTCAGCAACTCGATGCCGACGATCGCCGCACCGACGTAACAGATCAGCTTGATGTTATCCTGTACCGCCTGCACCAGCTTTTCCATGCAACCCTGCCGAGGAAAAAAAAAGAGGGGAAAGAGAGAAAAGGTACGTATAAGTAAAATTAAGTATGCATCATCGCGTTGAACTTCAACAGTGCAGACACGCAATTCGCAAGCCGATACAGTGGGGAAAATTTGCACATGTGCAGTTTTGAGCTTGAGTTTAAAAATATTTTACTATTGAGTGTTTATTGGACAACCTTTTCAAGCTGAAAAAATCTGTTGACTGAAAATTTATTGTTAAATTGAGCACATTTTGGCTGGAAGAATCGTTAACTTTTTCATAAAAGAAAATTTCTATACCCTTTTAGACCAATATTACAATAAATTAATCATACTTCCCGAGTCTAAAAAAAAAACTAAGAGGCTTGCTGCAAGATGTGATAACTGCTAAGTATAACCCTTGAGAATTAAATTCTATTGCAACACTTGCAAAGTATTTGACAAAAAAGGAAGATTTTAGAGCAATAGTGAAATACTGTTGATAGTACCTTCGAAAAAAATTAACGAATTTCGTTACTGTTTGGTAATTACATCAATGACACGAAATATGAACCTTCAGTAAAATGATGATAAGTCCCACATCCTCTTAGCATGACAATGGTTCGAGAGGAAAAAAATATCACAAGGATACCTTAATTTACAAGATACAGTGACATCTCTTATTTATGTAGTCTCTTCAAGATGAATTGTTTCTTTGATCATTTCGACGGTCGCGTCATATTCCACACATTTTATGTTTCTTTAAGATACATATCTCCCTAAGGTGAATATTCTCTAAGTTGTGTATGCAATTAGACAGCCTAAATTTTCTGAGATGAATTTTGAAAGACAGTCCACAAAATAAAATAAATAAAAAATATTGGTTCAAGAATGCCAGGGTTTTCTCGTGATTTCTTGTAAACTTCATAGCATTAAACCTTCATTAGTTTTTCTCATCATAAATATCTCTCTAAGCTGACGGTCCCTTGCAGATACACCTTAGGGAGATTAAACTGTACTGCAATACAAAAATGTGTCAGTATCAGGACGTTACTGTATCATCCATAATAGATTGGAGCGAGCGTACAACATAGTTGACACTGTCCCACATTAAATTTGCCATCCAGTTTAGGTGTGGGTCGTGGAAAACAGCTCTCTGAGTACGAAATAGGCCATTTGGCAAATCAAATTAGTCTACTTATTCAAAGATCTGCGTAAGTTATTAACAATTATCACATTGATCAAAATGCTTATGACCAAAGGAAGTCTACGGGGCGCACAGAAAAACTATCCGTGAGAGATAAACGAAGAATAATCAGAGCAGCTTCGAACTCAACAAAAGGATGTCTGAGAATCAAGCGAGAACTAGGATTAAATATAAGCAAAACAACAGTGTGGCGGACACTCGATAAATCCTCCGATATTGCAAAAGAAAAAATGAAGAAAGCTCCCCATCTAACTGCATCCTAAAACCGCCAGAATAGAATTTGCTTCCGAACAAATGACGTTGAAAAGGGAATGACGTAAGTTGTCGTGATGTGGTATTGAACATATTTTAAACTATATATTGATTGTAGATCTTTAATTGATGAAAAAAAAGTTCAATGTTGATGGACCAAACCATTATTCTCACTAATGGCCAGATTCGCGATATGAACCACGGTATTTTTCAAGACGTAATTTTGGAGGCGGTTCTGTTATGATGTGGGGTGCATTCAGTAGCCATGGAAAATATGATTTGGCGATTGTTCCAACACGAATAGACAGTGGTACTGATCACCATATCATAGGCAATTATTTGAAACCTCATTTGAACATGAGCAACGACAACCAGTAGATATTCCAACAAGATAATGCCTCCGTACACGTCAGCAAGAAAACAAAGGATTACCTGGAAAGTATGCAAATTAATACTATGACTTGGTCAGCCGTTTCTTCTGATCTTATTATAGCATCGAATCTGGGGCATTTTGCTTCGAAAAGTATATGAAGATGGGAAATATTATAAGACCGTACAGCATCTGCAAGTAGCGATTAGAAATGCCTGGCGAACCTTGCCTGTTCAGCCTTTGCTAAATTTGCTGTTTATCGATAGTATGCCAATGCGGATGTTTCAGGTGATCAACTGTAAAGCAGGATGAACTGATCCCTATATTTAAATAAACTTATCAAATGAGTTATTTTCCATTAGTTTTCATTGAAATACTGAAGTGAGACTATCATTTTGAAACGCCCCTAATTCAAGTTTTTTTTATTATCACCAATATTTCCAACATTTTTGTGACTTTTTACCTGGCAAAAGTTTGTTCAAACGCATTGGAAAAAGTGTGATTATTTTCAAAATCTTCCGATAGTTTTTAATTGCCTTAAATCAACAAAAACTAGATGAGACTATCATTATGAAACGCAGTGTATCTCCATTACGCGTTTTCCCACATAACGAGCAATATCATTTATGTTCCTGGTGCGTTTTTGCTGCCAATCGGCCAAAAAAGGTCACTATCGGTTAACATTGAGCATTTCTTTAATGCTGCTTATCGCTCAGGCAGAATTTCGATCGCTTAATATAAAACTATTGTCAGGAGGAGAAGTTCCGTGTAGTACTGCACAAGTTAGAGGTACATTTACGAGTGTTTCTTGCGTTTCAACATTAAGATTTGATCAACCTATGATCGGCCAATTGCTGCCACTTGGAGGAGTTTTGACTACAAGTGTGTTGTAGATTTGATGGTAATGAATTTAATTATCGAAATCTTAATTCGAGCTAAAGAATATTTGCCACAAATAAATTTTCAATATTTTGAAAAAAAAAGTCTAGCAGGTGAACAACAAACTCCGATAAAAAAAAATCGTTTGTTATTTTGCAGCAATGCCTGACTAGAAATTGTTTCCTCTTATGTCCGCAAGCACGCTGCGGCTCTACACAGAAATCACGTGTACGATCGAATGGAATTTGTCCATTTTGGAAAATAATTTAAAGAAAGCTGATCATTATTATTGAACAAAGACAATACTGTCCCAAACATACTATATGAAGACAATTTTTTTCTTTTTTCATATGCGTGTATGCCCTTTCTACCAGCACATTTGCGGTTCTGAAACCAATTATTTCCCATTTCATAAAAATCATTTGGAAAAGAGTTTCATTTTCGTTTTAGAATTAGTAATTAACAACGCAATACTGTTTTTTGGGATGTAATGAATACATTATTCAGTTAAAAAAAAATTGGCGGGGTAAAAAATATTGTCCCCACTGTACAACGAATGAAAGTAAGAGACGATCGAAGTGAAAAAAGGAATGGTACTGGTGGAAGGCTATAAATACAATAAGCGGAAACGACGCTTTTTTATGATCTTAGCTTATTAGTCGATTCGGTTGGTAAGCCGAGTTTGCTTGCTACTTCCACCCTCCCCAAAGACTGCGTGTACACACGTACATGGGCGATATGTATGGATTGCCTCATCCAGAAAACCCGTGGAGGTACTATTTTTAGCGCACACTACATATTGTTTAGCGGACGCCCCATGCACATGCCCGCCCGGGTCTCCCAGCGCTTGCTCGAATTAAACTCGACTGTTTAGCGCGTCGGAGGGTGGGAGAGAATTTATTAAAAAAGAGAAACAAAGTAAACAAAAAACAACAACCCGTTCCCGGGGCTAATAATTTCCACCGGGCCACCGATGTGGTCAGAGCTTTGTTTTGTCTCGTGCATTTGGCTCGTGTAAGCATTTGTACCACCCGCCCCTTCCCCGCTATACTCACGTCGGCGAACAGATGCGGCTGCTTCTTGGTCGACGCCAGGAACTCCATCTGCGTCGCCTTTTCGCACTGCTCGGGCGTAATGTTGGACACGCAGCACGTTTCCGGCACCTTGTAGATGGTCGGTTGATTGGAGATCTCGATGCTCGGTGTCGGCCGCTCCGCGTTGTTGAACGCGCTTGATTGCCAGTCGTTCGGTCCCTCGGCCCCGCAGCACTTGTACTGTTGCAAGGAAAGCAAAAACCAAACAAAAATGCATCATTTTAGAACCAGTGTGCGTCTTGCTGTGTGCAATTTGCACGTGTGTGTGTGTGTATGCGAGAGAGAGAGAGAGAGACAGTGCAACGGTGACTCAAAAATGTGACCAAAAATAAAGTCGCTTACATGCTTCTGGATCGCATCAAGCGTGGCGGTGCGCATGGGAATGACGCCGTACTGCGTCTGGACCGCTTCCTTCACCGCCGACCGGACCACGTTGTCCAGCTTGTCCGAGTTTTGGAACGCCCAGGCACCGGCGGCCAGCTCGGCAACGAGCACCATCAGCAGGCAGCAGAAGAACTGTACGTGTACGTGCGGGTGGTGCGCGTTTTTCACGCGAATGGAGCGATAGGGAGAAAAGTTGAATAAAAAAAATATTTAAAAAATCACGTCACGCACGCAGTCAGCACCACCCTTACCGAAGTGAGCATCCATTGCGATTCCTTAAATGCACCGCAGCAGCCGAGAAAGGCGACGACCAGCATCAGCCCACCGACCACCAGGAAGATGTACAGCCCGATCGTGTAGTTCGTCTCGTTCTGGGTCATCGATATCAGGAAGGTCGGATCGGACAGCATCCAGATGGCGAGCGACACGATTAAAAATCCGACGACCTGCAAAACAGCCCACAGCCCCGTGCGGGCAACAGCCGATTAGAATGGGAGAACGAGGGGGACGCGTTCCGGCCACCAGCGCGAGCCACTCACCCAGAACAGCAGGTTCACCAGCACCACCAGGTACTTGACCACGGAGCAGCAGCCCTTGATCGCCATTTCTGCGTGTGATGGGAGAGATTCGTTGATTGAGATTCGGAGGGATACGCGAGCGCCGCGCTTCGAACGCTTATTCTATCGGATGGGCTGTATATGTACGGCGCACCCAGCTTGCATATGCTGGGCAGATGTTTCGATTATGGTTCGAAAATAATAAAAGAAAAGCCACACACGCCCGCACAAACACACAGACACACACACACACTTGGGAGGAACAGTGTCGTTTCCCTGGCGCGCACCAAATTTGTTAGCTGATTGTTGGGTTTTTTTCGGGGAGTTTGCGTTTTGCTTCTACTTTTTCCTCTTTCTGCTGGTTCGTTTTCCTTTTCGTTTGGTTCATCTGACAGCGCGACGCATCTGTTGACAGTACGTAGGGCAATGAGAAGTTAAGGTGTGCGTACATTCATAACCAAGGTTAATACAATTGTTTGGCATCAGCTGGTTAATTTTTTTTACAAATAGTAAATGCTTTAGAGAACATAGTTTAGAAAGAAATGGGTTAACATTTAAAATTGTGTACAAAAAGGACCATCAAAACAATACTATTATGATAAGTGTTGTTCTTCTTTTTCACTGGCAAAACAATTGGAATTTGCAGGCTAGTGATGGGTGGATCGATCGACTGATCTAAAAACACACTCTTTTTTTTTCTTCTGATTACTTAATTAGGTTCAAAAGTTTTAAGGAATCTACAAGCTATTCAACAGGTTGATACGTACACAAATCAGAAACGCGTACTCTTATGAACCTACTGAACTCATTAACCGAAATTACATTTGATTGTCTGGTTGGTTGTCTGAAAGAACAAAGTTAAAGAGTTTCTGTATAATGATGAGTTTGGTTTGAGCTTCGAGATAAAATTGGTATTATTAATAATTAATTTATTAATTATTACATAAATATTATTTTATAAATTATGTATGAATAGTTAATTTATTATTTACTAATTTAATTATTGATCACTTATTAATTTAATAACTATAGAAATTGTACTAAATTTCTTACGCTATTTCCTACGCTATTTCCTAAGCTAATTCCTACGCTAATTCCTACGCTGCGCTGCGGGTGGTTTGCAGACTGAAACTGGATTTGTATCGGTTCCAGGCCTAGAATAGGTCCAAATATCATTTCGAATCCAAATCAGGCACAGTTTCAGTAACAGTTAAAAAAAATATTTGGGAGCTATGTATGGTTCAGTATGAGTTCATGATCAGTTTTAGGACCGGTATGGGCTCAGCATCAGTTCCAGGTCCTTTATGGGTTTACTTTAAGTTCGAGGACCGGTGCGGGTTCATGATCGGTTCCAGGGCCGGTATGGTTACAGTGTCAGTTCCATGTCCGGTATGGAGTCAATATCAGTTTCAGGACCTGGATAAGTTCATGATAGTTTTCAGGACCGGTAAGGGTTCATGATCGATTCCAGGACTAGTATGGTATGATCGGATCCAGGGCCGGTATGGGTTCATGATTGGTTCTAGGACTAGCATGGATTCATAATACGCTCCAGGACCACAATGAACTCATTATAGGTTTCTGGACCGGTATGGGTTCATGATCGATTCCAGGGCAGCTCATGCGTTCATGATAGGTTCAAGGATCAGTATGGATTCATGATTGGTTCCAGGACCAGTATGGATTCATGTTAGGTTCAAGGATCAGTATAGGTTCATGATTGGTTCTAGGATCAGTATGGATTCATTATCTGTTCCAGGACCGATATAGTACATATTCATGATCGGTTCTAAGACCGGTATGGTTTCATGATAGGTTCCAGGCCTGATAAGGGTTCATGATTGGTCCCAGGCCCGGTATGAGTTCATGATCCGTTCCAGTACCGGTATGGGTTCATGACAGGTTCCAGGACCGGTATGGATTCAGGATAGATTACAGCACCGGAACGGGTTCAGTATCGGTTCCGAGACCAACATAGGTTCAGTAACCAAGTTCAGGACTGGCATTAGGTCATGAGCAGTTTCTGAACCAGAAAAGATGACGAGCGGTTTCGAATGACCGATTGATGACGAGCGATAGTTCATTCTGTGCAAAGATTCAGCAATGAACAGGGTTTTGGTTCATTTTTAGCCAAACTTTGTCCACTTGGGGACCGTTGAAATTCATTTTGGTTCATTTCGGAGTCATTATAGTTCATTTTGGTTCATTTTTTAATCATTTCATGAAATTTTTGTTTCCTGGGTTGTGTTATACATATAACTGAAGTTCAGTTTTGTTCATCAAGTTCATCGCAAATGATCGATCATGATCGATCGTTGGTCAGAAAGGGCCTCGATGTATTGGTTTCAGGACCAGTATGGGTTTCATCATAAGTACCTCATTTTAATTGGGTTTTGTGACCATTATTACGAGATACAGTAAAGAATCTTTGAAATTTCGCACTGTAACATGGCCAAATTAACTAATTGAATGAATTAAGGAGTTAGGAACGAGGTTCTGGAGCGGAACAACTTGGGTATAGTCTTTCCCCTAGTTACGCATATTCGAGAAAAATAAATTTTTAATTTTGATAGTTACAGTGGGACGTCGTTTCTCCGGCTGTCCGTATATTCGTGCTGTTGAGAAATGACAGTTCAACACAAAGGTGACATTACGTGCTCAGGAGGATTTAAAAAACTTTTCTTAGAGCACATTTTTATTATGAAAAGTTATGTGAAATTGGAAACTTTGCATTGAACAAATCATAAAAACTGACCAAAACATTATAAAATTTTGAAAAATATTTCAAAGATTTGTGATAAAAATATACTTGGATTATCCGTCTTATTCGAGGATCCGGGCGAAGCCAACCCAACTGACATTTTCGAGCACGAATAATCGGGAATTCGAGCAAATTCCCTTAAACTGGAGCCTTAAATTTCCCTTAAACTGCACCAGTTTAAGGGAATTCAGAAAAAGTCCTTTAAAATCAACTGTGATGCGGCTTTTTCGTTACTTTCTTCTAGATTTGCTCGGAAACGATGTTTTCTATCGTTACAGTTGGTCATGTTACCATTTTATGCTTAAATAATATCCATTTTTATAGAATAACGTCACACAAAATTAGCTTTTGTTTTTCATCAAAAACCCAGTGCTATTAGTGAAAAATGAGCTTGATAGCATCGTCCATCGATCGAGGAACGTATAATTTACAAACACACCAAATCTTGGCGCTTTCAACACACTTGATCATACACAAATCCACAATTTCAAGCGTATCGAGTACTAATCGAGCAGATATGGGAAAACAGTTTCGAGCAAATGTCACTTGGGAAGTCCCGATAAGCCCGAATAACGCAGCAGTAATCGTTCTTGCGAGCGTGTGGGAGAGATTCTTTGATGATTCATGAATCTCACAATTAGAAGTTCTTATTCAATGATTCACTCACAAAATCCATTTAGATTAATGAATCTGAATCAGTGTCACCCATCTCTAGTCCATAGCGTAATAGCTTATTTTTATATAAATAAAAGTAAAAAAAAATCAAACCTTTCTCAAAGCTCCCGATCTTACAAACCTTGGTAATAATCGTAGTCGAACGCTATGAGAACCTGGGTTACGCTGCACAATGGGGAAAGCAATTTATCAACACCCATGAGTGAGATCGAAATATTTTTTTGAAACTTTATTCGGTATATGAAATTTCAAACACTACGAATTTCGGACGCTCGGGCGAGATAACCGTTCTTTGTACAAAAATATCATTTCACTAAAATTTTCGAGTAGATACGATGATTAATAACGAATACGCCAACGCGTGCTGCATCATTTCCAGTTCTCCATCCTTACATTTAATTTATAACTTTATAGCGATTAGAGGTAAACTTAAGATCAGTCTTACTGATCGTTAAATGGTCGGCTTGTCATTGTTTTAACCAAACGTGGCACAACACAAAATCGTTGAAATAATTCCACGCTCTTGACACGTGCTCCAAAAACGGGGATGCTTTGGTTTTGCGTAAACAAATCACTTATATATTGACTAATAAACGTTGTAACAAGTAATGGTAAAGAAACGTTTCATATTTTACCGTGTCCGAGATGGAATAAATGCGACCCTCTGTTTGTTTTTTCTTTTGGTTTAAATTGGATGCGCTCAACTGGTTTTGGCTAAAATAAGAACCCTCTGTGTACGGTCCAACATTGTGTGTGTCGGTGTTGCCCGTACTGTAATTGCATTCGTGGTTTGCAGAATCGCGTAAGGTACTCCTCCTTTCCTCCCACTCTCCCGTGCTCACATATACGACATTCCTTCCTCACTGGTAGTAGCAGTTAAGTAGTAGCACTGCACTTCCGCCTCAGTAGTTGCACTGGTTTGCCCGCTGGTGTTTGGATCCCTAGAGAAAAAAAAAACAAACAAATCGAAACAAAGCAAACGGAAACATCCCAGAAGGTTAGCGCCAAAATAGAGCTCCAAATTACAACCGATAGATACCCCCGGCATGCCTTCGGAACCGCCGGTTCGCGTTCGCTCCTCGCCGCCAAAGTTAAACACAGTCTTTTGCGAACGGGGCCAAAAGGTCGGCGGTGGTGACCGTATCATGTGCTCGTGCACCTGTGGCAATGCTAGTGGATCGGTTTCCGTTTCGCCATTAAATTCCTGCATACAGGGGTAGGTAGGATGCGATTTAATGGGGGCATAGCACGTCCCGCGAATACTTCGCCACGCGGCAGTATACACTTACATCGGACATCAGTATCAAAATGGCGTCATCGGACTCGGTGTCATCGATTACGTCCGTCACGTTGTCCCGGCTGGCCAGGACCTTCTGGACGAAGGGATTATCGTTGCGTGATAACCGTAGGCGCGTCACCTCCAGTTCATCCGACTTCTGGAACTTCCCCGGGGACAGGCTCAGCATCGAGAACGAGGGCGATGACTTCCGTTGGGAACCCTTGCTGGTGCAGTTATAGGTAGACACTACATGCGGTGTGAAAGAGGGTTGATGGGGGGAGGGGGAGGGGAATGGGTAGTGGAAGTGCGATATAGCCAAAATGAAGTCATTACATCCAAAACATTGAAGACGGATAGGATCTTAGGAACTGGATCTGGACCATTCTAGATCTAAATGCGCGGGTAGTGTATAGCAATAAACACACTGACACCCACACATTCACACATACACACTCTTACACGCGCACAAATACGCACCTGATGGTTCCGATCTAGCCCGACAGTTCATCTCACGGTGGAACATAATATCCTCAAACTTGATGATTTTCTTCATCTTCCACATGTTGGAAATGAAGTGGAAAGGCTTCTTTCGGGTACTGCTGCGGCTGATCCGGTTCGTTTGCTGCTGCTGCTGCCCATGGCTGTTGGCGTGGTGTTGATTGTTGGTGTTGTTGCTGAGGAGGTTGCTACTGTTGAGGGTGTGATGGTTGCCGATGCTATGGTTGCTGCTACCCCCGCTGTTGACGTTCATAGCGGACGCGGGATGGCGTTCTTCTGGCAGATTGATTGGCGGGATCGCTTACAGCGTGTGCTTCCGGGAGTGTGTGCACCAGCAACAGCTCCGATGGCGTCGTTTCTCTGGTCTGGCCTGGCCTAATTGTCACAGGGCACGGTGTGTAAACATAATTTTCACGCACGGTGGCGTTGCCTGCACTTCTCACTGCCAGCGGTGATGATGATTGTTGCCAGTTGCCTGCTACTGACAAGGCAGCTCGTCGCCTGCCTGAGAGGTCAGACCTGCGCAATGGAATGCACATTGCGTGCCCGTTACACACACGGGCACCGCCAGCAGCACACCCTGCTGGGCTGCGCCCAGATAATTCTCTCGTCCTTTTCACTGTATGTGTATGTATGTGATTGTGTGTAAGTGTGTTTGTGTGTGTGGATGAGTACTCTCTTGAAGCTGTATATTTTTCCACTCTCCTATGAGAGGAGGAGGAAGGGTCGTAGTAGACATAACATCCGAGATATAGACGTAACATCCCAGATAAAGACTTCGGGAAGTCTCGGCGGAACATAAATAAACACGCATGTTTGCACAGTTGGTTGTGTTTGTCTTTTTAAAGGTAAAACTTTGTTTTTATTCAACTATGTCATGTAAGGAGCACACAATTTTGATCTTTCCACTGCAACGTACGATGCGATCAGATCCAGATAGGTGGCAAGTACAGAAATCGTTATCGACCAACGCGCCCTCCCGCCAGAACCTATTCAATCGGTCGTCATTAGCCGTGTAGTAGCCTCCGCGTAGGTAGAGGGTGACACACATTTACAAACACACCCCCGGGGGATTACTTAGTGTCCCGAGAGAGGGATAGGAAGGTGTTGATGCCGGTGTCGATAAGCCTGTACTGCACCCGAACGGAAGCGTGCGACGTTGGGAAAATTATTCTACTGGTATCTACGCTAGTACGACGAAATTCCAGGAGTACAGAGTTGGTCGACTACGGGGTGAGCATGTGGCCGTTTTTTCTCCGTCCCAGATGAGCGATGAGTAATGATGATGATAATGAATATGAGCTTGATGGTAACGTGCAAATCATCTAGTTCCGTTCCATGTGGCCGTTCGTGTGATGAGAATGAGTGGTGATTGGAACGAGCTGAAAGGTTGGAACGCCAGTGGGAGGGGAGGGAAGAAAATTACTAACGAACTAAACGGTGGCTACCAATGCACCAACAGCGTGTGACATTCGCTAGCCCCAACCTTAATGTACAATTAAGTCGTTTTTTTGTCGTTGCTGTCGCTCAAGTCTGATTAGGTCCCCGCTTGGGGTCCTCTGGCTTAGCTCGCCGCTACCATGTAATCTTCACCCTCCGGCGGCTCCGCGGCACTCTTGACGCTCTTGCCGTACTTTGGTCGCTTTTTCCGCTCGAGCAGCGTTTCCTTTTTCGCCTTGCTGCGCAGCCGGCCCTTCGAATCCGGTGCCGCATCGAGCGACCGCAGCTCGTCCAGTATGTTATCCGGTTCGCGCTTCACCGCCGGATCGGCCGTGCTGCTTTCAGGTACTGTGGCAGGTGCCACCGACGATGGCGGCGGTATTGCGAGCTTCCCACGCCCGTCCATGCCCATGTACAGGGGCGCATGGTGCGAGTACGCCGGATCGTTCGAGATGTTGATGTCCGCAAAGTCGCGGAAGTTGGAGAACTGTTCCTCCTTCTGGGGCTTCTGCACCAGGTAGGCGAGCTGGGGCCGACCGTGCCCGTTGTTGCCGCTGTACCCGAGCCCGTAGTACTCGTCCACGAACCCCTTGCCCGGCACGTCCGTGTCGTAGTAGAAGGTGCCACCTGATGGTGAGAGAAGGTGAGCGGGAGAGAGATGAGCGTTAGTCGTGGCACCAAGCAGGAGGCTCACCGCGTGTCTCTTACCCTTGATGATGCTGAAATCGCCCGAACCGAGCAGGGGCGATGCGACCACCTCCGGCAGGGGGACGGGGGCGGCCGCCACACCGCCACTCCGCAGCTTGTTGAACCGCTGCTCGATCGCTGCCTCCGTCGACTGGTAGTAGGGCCGCGAGTGCCCCAACGGTGGGATGTTGCGGAAGAAGGTGGGATAGATTTTTTGGGCCGCCGGATTGAGGTGCTCCACATCCGCCTGCGGCTGAGATCGGGTGCCGGTGCGGCCGGTTACGGCAGCGGGCTCGCCGCCCAGCTCCAAAACCTGCTTTTCCGGTACGGGCAGGGTCGGCGCGAACGGTGCCTGCTCGTCGCCGGAAACGTCGGCAGGAAAGAGGCTGCCACCGTACAGCGAGAGCGGGGTGAATGACTCTGGAAAAGAAAGGAGCGGACAGGAACGATTAGCAAAGTGCGTCGTCAACCTCGGTTCCGTGGGTTTTACGGCGTGTGGCTTCAGTACTCTCACCGAAGTCCACCTCGATTATTATGTAAGTATGGTGCGTTGTCTTTTCATAACTGATGTTGATTCAAAATTCAAAATTACTGCATCTATTTATTGTCAAATGACCCTTTGTGATCAAAACTTTTGTAAAACAATAAATGCACAATTAAATTTGCGGTAATTGAAGGACGTTCTATGTATATTTATTTTGAGTTTAGATTATTTGTCAAACATAACACAGACTGCCTACATAACAAATATAATATCACATCTAAATCGAATAGAACTTTGACACAATAAAGCTCAGAGCAAAGAATGAAAATTCATCGCACAAGTAAAAAATTTAAAAGGAAATAAATTAACGAAAAAAGAGAACGTTGCTGTCTGAAATTGTATCTTCAATATTTGACATGGTTTTTCAGGGTTTCTCATACTTGTGGTATACTTTAATGACTCTTACACGAAATGAGCTTAATGTGATGGGAATTTGACTCTATAGCACCCTTTTTGGACAAATCCAATAGGAATTGCCAATAAGACTATCCAAAAAGTGTGCCATACAGTCCACTTCTCATCATATAAGGCAGCGGTCGGCAAACTATTGAGGTAGAGGGTCTAATTTATTAAATTATCGAGTGCTGCGAGCCAGGATAATGCAGGTTTCTGTTTTACACTTAAATTATTTCACTGCAAAATTTTGGAAACATGATAATTGTTTTTTTTTTAATTATTCTTTCATCCAAACCAGGTTCAAATGTTTTATCATTAAATTACATTCCTTAAATTCTTAATTAATTAAAGATTCGTCAGTTTAAAACGATTAAAAGTTCCAAACAATAAAGCAATATCGCTGCTGGATTAGCCACTCATCCCATGCTGTAAAAATTATTGGGGATTTAATCTGGGGATAGTAAATGCATGAAAAATGTAAGTTAATTATAAGAATTGGTCATTTGTATAATTGGGTCATTAATGCAGAAGAGTGTGGAACGAAAATCTGTAGTTTAACAATTCGTAGATCTCATCATTCTTTCCGGAAAAGAAAAATCGGGTAGTCCAGTAATCTTCTTCTTCTTCTTTGGCTCAACAACCGATGTCGGTCAAGGCCTGCCTGTACCCACTTGTGGGCTTGGCTTTCAGTGACTAATTGATTCCCCCCCATAGCAGGATAGTCAATCCTACGTATGGCGGCACGGTCTGTTTTGGGGATTGAACCCATGACGGGCATGTTGTTAAGTCGTACGAGTTGACGACTGTACTACGAGACCGGTCGTAGACGAGTCCAGTAATCAACTTTTGAAAAAATAAACACTGAGGCGTTTTCAGTCCAAATAAACAGCTAACATCATATGATGGACATTATACACTGTTGTACCAAGGTGGTCGATAACACATTATTTTCGTACATTTTTTAGAAGACGTTATAAACACGTATAAAGACGTTATGACAGTTATAAACTGTTAAATTAAACCTACATTTATATTTCTTAGGCAGAATACAGGGACATAACGTGCCGCGGGGATTTGTGAGGGGATAAAACGGGTTTTTTTTTTGTATTAAGTTATATTTATAGCTACTTCACAACGACATTTGGGGCATTTTACCTTTTATTCGGTTGAAATATAAATAAAAATTATCTCACCCTTAGTTTCACCAATGCTATTAATAGCATTGTTTGAATCTGTTGGATGCGCACCATAATAATTGTGGTAGATGTTTGATCTCAAGCTATGATTTTATTTTTATGATATCCTAGAATTTTGACACTAGCAATTACTAACAGATGATACTAATAATAGTGTACTTGTGACAAAACACGCCACTGTCTCTCTGCATGAATAAAAAATCCTTCTATAAAGTGCCAACTGAAGAATTGCGAATGAACGAGAAATCGTCGTTGTGAAGCCAAAAAAAAACCTGGATTATTGCTTACAACGAATTCAATTTATATAAATATATCAAAGAAAGTTATAATTTGGACAAAGATAAAAAAGCCGAAAAGGCTACATGGTGGTTGGGTTATTTAGAACCCCAGCCGATAATGAATTTACAGAAACAAGCGAGCGAGAAGAAGCCACAGCTCCAAATGGATGCCGTCAAGAGAGCAGCAAGCAATGAGTTGCCAGAGAGTTCCAATCGAAAGCTATGGAGGCTCAAACTCTCTAAGGGTTGTCGCAACGTACAGTTTGTAGCATACGTAAAGATCGTAATCGCAATCAGATGAAAAGCGTATATGCTCGAATTCAGCACGAAGCAGGCAAATTCGAGAAAATAAGACTCTATATCTCTATCAAATCTTAATTATTCTCGCTGGGTTGACACTGAACACGATCTTAACACGACTACATCACACATGATTACATTACTTATGGCCTAAAGGTGAGATAAGGAAAATCTTTCTGATCTATTTTCAATTTATTCTTTTTTCTTTGACATGATTGTCGACTGCTTGCTCCAATATGTGTCAGCCATGTGAATAAAACATTTCACAGATGCACAAAAAATAAACACATAAAAAATGGGAGTTTTTGAAACGCTTTTTATATCATGATTGTTACAGCACAGCCCTGACATATTTTTTGGGTCGAATTGTTAGTGTATCAAAAAGAAGTTTACACTTGTTGTTTAAGCTCAACATGCTGCTTACATTTGAGGTGCCATGATATCATTCAAATTATTTTGTTGTTTTTGTGTGCAGTGAAAGTTTTTGTGGCATATTGCTCATACGCATGCGATTTCATTGGACAAATATTAGGACAACATTTAAAAAAAGTCCCAAGAAAATATCAATAACAATATGATATTAGTTTAGAGCCTCGATATGGATTTAACAAATAGTGTTTACAGAGTTATGTAGCCCTTTTAGAATTAAGTGATATGCTTCATAGACCATACAAGACAAACCAATGTGTATGGCATAATAACATTATTGTAATAACATTATTTAAAAAAATAAACCTAAGGATTTTCGCTTATAGTTTCTGCTCTACCCTGTAATGAATTGACTCAACGAATCCAACAAGAACGTTTGGAATTTGATACGATTCCTATATTGCTGGGACTGGCTTGTAAGTGTTGCAATCTAGAAACCTATAAGAAGATGAGTTTCTTTAGGTTTTAATAGCTTCATATCAGTGATAACAGAAGAACTAAACTTTACAGCTTGTCCGCTTGAAAGGCGCATATATTGGTTGTCTAGTTCTAGAACCAGGCTAGAAAAAAATGGGGAGTTTATGGAGTATTCGTGCGCTAAGACGCTAATCACCTTGGATAAACGATAATATTAGACAGGCAATTCTGAACAGAATGTAGCCTGTCACTGTTCAGAGAGAGAGAGAGAGAGAGAGAGAGAGAGAGAGAGAGAGAGAGAGAGAGAGAGAGAGAGAGAGAGAGAGCTAGATGGTGCGAGGTAATTTTCCCCCGCAGTGACAATTTCGAGCGTAGCTCATGCTTCCCAACTTAGAAAGGCAAATAGAAAGGAACTGTGGCGTGCTAATCACTTCCCGTTTAGCCCCAACCCGTTGCGATACCTGTAGGCGGTGGTTAAAGTGGTCAATGATTAAAATAAACCTCTCGGGCGTTGATTCCAAGTGCTGCTTGGAAGGATACGGATGACGTTTGGAGCAACAATCAAACAGTTCATTTTGATACATTCGCGACATTAAAGATTTTTTTTTGAAGTTTTGCTGCAAACGCTACGCCCTCCCCTGTTATCTGATCTCCCGTTCATGCGATCCTGACGCGTCCAAAGCGAAAGGCATGGCATGACCTTGATGCATAGACTACTACTAGACTAACTCACAGACAACATGTATACCCCAGGATGGTGTTACCGTTCGGTGACCCTGTCCGATCCCGATTCCGTCACCACCAGCCGGCAGCTCCCAACCATCGTTTCCTAGTGGAAATGAGGAAACAATCTCCTCTCAGCGCGCTGGGTGGAAAACACGCTGGAATGGAGCGAGAGCTAACACTAATGTGTTTTGCTGCATCAATTAACGCGGCCAAACGCGCACGACCGCCGGGCCCTTATGACACAAGCGAGACAAGCGGAGGAGCTGCGTTCGATACGTCATGCCGGCGCACCCTTGGACGATATTAGTGCGGCATGCGTTAAGTAATTCAGCTTCACGGCTGCTCACAGGTGCCTAATGGAGCGCGCGCACACACACACCTAATCGCCCAAAGGCAAAGAAGGAAGCACACGGTAGAACACCGCCTGCTGGCGATTGTTGGACACCAACATTTCCTCAAACCCTTGCATGATCGTTAATCATGCGCGTCGGTTTCAAATCGTAATATTGCCGCTTGTTGGGCAGGCGGGTTTGGTTTTGGTCGAGCGGCGAAGCTTTCGGTGAAGCATTTGCTAGACGGTTTTAGGGTTGTTGGGTTGAAAACAAAAAATAAAACAAACTAACACTCACACACAAATCAACCTCACCAACTCAAGCTAAGAATTGTGCAACGGCATGGGCGAAAGGCATCGACGATGCGGGGCAAAGCTTTTTGCGCAACCGCTTCGCTTAGAATCGATTCGCGGGTAAATGGTAAATCGAAAGAAGAAAACAAAATTGGCCGGCATGGCAAATCGAGCCGTAACTGCGCACGCGTCGAGCAAATAGCACAAGACAAAACAAAACAGCAACCAAAACGGTCGGATAAGCTCAAGCGCGCATTAGGGCACGAACTCACGAACGCGCGCAGAACGCTCGCTGCGCAAAGGGGCGGCTGGGAGGGGTTCCAGCGCGGCAGATGCGGAAGAGCATTGGCACGAGCCAGCCTGCCATTGCGACGGTGCTGATGGGCCGTTAGGCAAAGGTCTTTGTGTGGAGCTGGAAAGCATAATTCTCGCAATAAGCCCTTTTTTGTTGTTGTAATACCTTTTTGGGCAACAGTTTGTTATGAACCGTTTCGCTGATAGAAAGTCCTCCTAACCGCTTGATGGGTTGCATTAGGGTTTACTGCGCGCTCTTTGTGCTGGTGCTGGCTGATCGATAATGTGAAGCCTTGCCCAATTTTGCACCCACCAAGCCATCCCTCCCAGGCACCAAGATCTGGCAGCGTTCTATTGGGTCCGTGATCACCGTGCATTGCTAAATCTCACTAGTGCCACACTGGTAGTGTTGGGTTTCATGAATCGTTTCTAAAAATTCATTCGTCTGAATCTTCAGCGATGAGTAATTCGAATCTCGAATCCAATCTCTGAAGATTCGTGAATCTTTGAGGATTCATAAATCCTTGAAGATTCATAAACAGTGCTGCAAAATGTCATGAGCATCTCGAGATGAACACTGAGCACTGAACAATGAACATATCCGTAGTAGCTTGATGCTCATTGATGATACTCAATGAATGTGCATCATGACTAGCCGACCGCGACGTGCGAGTGCTTTAGTCCAACGCTATACTCTGACTGGCAAGCTGATCTCTCACATCAGCGCTGATCAATCGCATGCTTGATGACATTTTGATTAGCACCCAACTCTTGGTCACTCACTTGGTCACGACATTTTTGTCGGCGATAATCACGACATTCTTAGAATATACTTGGCGCGTGAACTCTAGCAACAAAATGAGCATGCTTTCTCCCTTGATCTGTTTTGATTATCTGTCGGATCAAACAGAGCGAGAAAACATGCTCACTTTGTTTCCAGGAACCACTCGCACGCACCGCATATCTCATCGCGATGATCACCGACTGAAAATGTTGCGACCAAGTGACTGACCAAGAGATGGTTGCACACAATGACATACTTGATACATACTTGATGTGATGTTCGCATCACCTGGTTAAGGCTCGCCTCTGATCATCACAGTAGAGCTCGTGACGCTGACATGATTTTGTTTCAGTGGGAATTTGTCATGACTATGTCAGTGACATTTTGCAAAACTAATCACAATAAAGAAAAGTTATAAAAAAGTCAAAGTGATTGACCAAGCGCTGGTTGCTAAAATGTCACCAAGCATGTATTGGTAACACCAACCGTTTTGAGTACCATCTCTGATTACCACAACTGAGTACGTGACGCTGATGTGGATTTTGTTTCAGTCAGATTTTTTTATGACATTGACAGTGAAATTTTCAAAGGATTCATCAATGTATAAAGATTCTTTATAGATTCCTCATAAAGATTCCGGTGATTAAAATATATATTATATATATCATTAGACATGTATACTTTTCAAAATGTTGAATTTGTGTGGTTAACTCGCACGTCATTCCCGTCGAGGGTTAAAGTCACGCATGGAACCGTCTACCCTTAGCAAAACAGACTATCCGGTTGCGTGGTACCAAGAAGTCTTGAATGTCTGTATAGACTGGCATGACCACGTAGGTTGTTACTCCAAGAAGAAGCTCAAACTGTATGAATCTTTCAAGATTAGTGAATCTTTAGAACCGAGATTCAGATTCATTGAAACATTTCAAGGATTCATTCAGATTCATGAATCTGAATCAGATTTACCCAACACTACACGCTGAATGCCGATTGGGATCGACTACTTCGAGCTCGGGGCAGGGGGAGGGGATTGACCGCAGTGCTTGCAAAACTTTCCGATCCCGCTAAGGAAGGGAGAGAAGGAAGGGGGGGAGGGGAAGAAGAAAGAGATCTTTTCGTTGCTGTAGCCGTCCAGCACCCGCTCAAGGTTAGTGCCTTCGGCAAACGGTTTCTGCTGCGCTGTGATCGATCGATCCCGCTGACTTCCGCCATACGCACGCAGCTTCAACACCACCGTGGGGGAGTTCAGGCCTGGCCTATCCACCGTCTGTGGCCCGGCTGTCAGGCGGCGGCTGCGTAAGGGTAAAGGGTAAGGCTACAAAACGGTAAAGCGGTGTCGGCCCCGATCGACGAAAAGCGAAAGTACACGGTGCGAGCGTGTTAAGGTTCTGGCGGAGCGTTTTAGAACAGCGTCGCTCGAAAACCTGGGCTTGGAAACCTGTTTCAGGCCATGGAGGGGTTTAATTTTTTTTTTTGGGAGCGGCTGTACCGCGTGTGCCACGAGTTCAACATTCACCGTTTCCGGCACAAAAGCTGCCTACAAAGTGTACACGCGTACACTGTGCAAGTAGCGAGGCTTAATTTCTAACCGCATTTCAGCCTCCAACTTCTCAACGCGAAGCAACTTAACTTAATGTCAAAGTCGTTGCCATAAATAATTGTAGCAAAAGACCTCCAACCTTAGCTAGGCTAGGGGAGAGTAATAAAAGAGAAAAAAGAACATACATACCGCTTTCGAGATGCAAAAATCCAGCATAGTGCTGCCTTAACAACGTGTGCCGCACTGTTACTGTTGCCATTAATCTAGACGAGCAGGCCGAGAACATGGCAGAAGCCGAGATGCAGATGATGTACGGTGTGCGGAAATGTGCCGCGATCATTTACTTCCCGCGAAACGGAAACCGAATGCATTATGCCACGGACGCTGCACGCAGAGAGGCAGGGGAGAGCCATGTGCACACATGCGACACATCAGCGGGCCAAGGGTAAATGGTACAAATATTAGCCAGCCATAATTGTAGGCTCGTTGCGGGCACAAAGACCGGCCCGCGGCCTGTGTGCTGTGTGTGTTCGTTTGGCGGGAAGGGGGTGTACGTGTGCAATGGAACGCCAGTACCACCGATGCAACCCAATTTGGCAGCATGCAGCACAATTGAGCGAACGGCGCAGCATATGACCGTTTGTTTGCACACACACACACACACACACATCTACAAGCACATATTTGCAGCAGGAGTAAGGTTGAGAAAATTGGTCCCCTCGGAAAAAAATGGTATGTTGGCCGAGAGGTGCCAGTGTGGAGGCGGGTGGTTTACAGAGCAATTGTAGCTGCTACCCCCCCAGTCTGTGTGTGTGTGTGTATGTGACAGTCTATTGGTACTGGCGAGGTGCCTCCAAGTTGGTTGGCTGTGCTGGGTTCGAAGTACAGAAAACATAAGACAGAAGCTGCAATGGAGGGGAGGGCGCTGTCATGAACCGTGGTTGAGAACAGAAACTCCACACCGATGCTGGGCAGGCTGGGCGAATGCGTGTGTATGTGTGGTTTGTGGTAAAATAGGAGCAATATGAGACAACGCTACAGCACTACAACAAAGCTGCCCGTACGAAGGTCTAGCTCGCCATTTTCGCTCGTTATTGGGACGTGGTTTTTTTTTTGCGGGGAGTACACCATACACCAATGTCGGCTACACTCCCACACACTTACCCCCAATTAGAAAAGGAAAAAAGGTACGCATTTTGTCGTCAAAAGCGTCGCTGTACCATCAATCCTTAGTGGATGAATTTTAGTAATGAAGTCGATATTCAGGCTTATGTCCTGACGTCGAGTTGAATATGGTGAAGAAACTCAGGTCCACTTTGCTACTAAACTATCCCAACTTCTAATTGCGGTTTCGAGGTTTTCGTGGAAATGTGTCTAGTGAAAGAGTTTTATCGATAACGACAACGTGTTTTTTCGATTCCAGAATCGATTGAAGCCATTTGTTCTCGACATCAAAACCTTAGCGAGCAATGGATCGAAGTCGATGTTTTCGCGGTTTTGAAGTAGAACATTTCAGTTTCCTTCCATAAACATTTGAGTACTGATATGTGTTAAAATCAATTTAAGAAAATCATTTAAACGCCGGTGAACCCAAATTTGATAGACCAATCGATAATTTAATGAAATTAGACAAAAAAAATATTTCCGATGATTACCCATAAGAAAATTCCCTATTTTTTGGGTGAGATCTGAATGTTGTAAGCGCATTTTAAAGTCGCCTCCGAGAGTTGGTCTGGCTATTTGTCGCCAACTGTTTTTGTCGGCTGCCCGTCTCGGTTGATTTTTCATACCAGACTTCTTTACAACAAGCATATTTGAAGGAACTTTATTTCAGTGCTACTTAAGAGTAACCGTCAGCCTGAAAGACAGTTTTTCTTAACTTGGAATGTCTTAAAAATCTGGTTTTAACCTGAATAACATACTAGATCTGATATTATCACAGAATACCATGAAATCATCAATTCTTGGAGAATGGTTCCTAGAAATTGAAGGATATGATGTGCTGCTATCTTTTTACCGATATGTTCTATTTTAAGCATGTGATTCCCAAATTTGTATTAACAAAATGCTATCTAGCTACAGTGAATTTGAAAACATGAACCTAAAAGAAAAATTCAATAAACGATTGGAATCTAAAATTTGAAGCTGATACATAAGGTACACCGTTTTGCAGCCCAAGTAAACAGTGTTATGGTGCTTTTGAACATTGTTCTACTACACATAATCTATGACGGCACACTGAAATTCTAATGCCTTTCTGAACATTGTTCAATCGTAACTAAACATTTGTTTTCCTCAATATTAACTTACGTTTATATTCTCCGGGGTCGTTTCTTTGATGTTAATTTTGTTAAAATGAAATTGTCTGGAGCTTCGTTTTAATTGATTTTGTACTAGTTTAATAGCCAATTATAAATTTTAAAGGTATTGGGATAAATTATTGGTACATATATTCAAAGTATTTTTGTAAATGAAGGCACAAACTAAAGTCTAAACCCCATACAGTAAACGGATCAACTTAGGGAGTTTACTTTTTTAGTTACGATTGAAGGAAGTTCAGATAGGCATTAGTATTTCAGTTGTACGTCAAATGTTTACTTACAGTAAAAAAATATTCCAGAGTAGCTTGACATTGTTTATTTGGGCTCAAAAACGGTGAAAGTTGTAATAATTTTCAACTAATAATACATTAATTTAATAATATATTTATTTTAACCATTATTACACCATAGCGGACCTCATTTTAGGCTCCCAACGGCTGATTCCGGGCATTGTACGAAAAGAAAAGAATTTAATTTGAATTCTGAATTCTTTCATAAATCCTGAGTTCTTCAAATGTCCTGATTGAGAAAACCATCGGAAGCATTGTAGAGTTTACAACTTAAATAAAGCTCTTGCTCACTTAAAGGGCACTCTATAGTGATGAGCGAGTTGCCAGAGTTGATTGTGTGGAAGACGAACCCAGAAAGAAGATTACGAAAGTACAATGCTGCCTGAAGACGCTCATATTAGGTGGTTGAGGAAGTTTTTCTTTTAGATGTAGCCACTCGATGCTCTTCAGAGCAGAAACTCGTCTTTCTGGCACCGAGTCGTCTCGGTAAGGCGACGCTGATGGCGACCAGAGCACCGTCTAGTAACTTCAATATGTTTATTGAGCGTATAGCTGGTGTGCTGTGCAATGCTAATGAGGCTGATGTGCAAGTGCATACCACGCGATGGCTCTATTGCAAGATCTCTCTATCGGGCCACAAAACCCGTACACCCGGAGATGCGTTGTCGCCATAACTGACCGGTTTGGAAGCTTTTCCGCTTTGTGCACGGCCGTATTTCCGGCAAGAGAATGAGCGAAAGAGAAAACAAAACGACGCCTTTCGTCACGAGTGACTGGACGCGTCCAGATGGTGTCCCCATCGAGCGGTGGACGGCGCTTGGATTACCCGTCCACGAGGGGTGTCCAACGCTTCATAGGATGGCTATGGCGGCGACTCTTTACACGCCTCGTCTAACGTAACATAATAGTTTACGCCCCGGGGCAGTCGGACGCGTCCAGCGCGCAGAGAAAATGCGGTCCAGCCTCCTGGCCAGCCGTGGCCAACGCAACAGTTCGCCTATTATGGCAAGTGTTTTGGACGCGCGTTTTCCCAAAATCGCACGTCTTGATGGCCCGAAGATGGTTACGATACAGCCTGGCACCCCCTCCCGGGCAGGTGATGGACGGTGATGATCGAAAGCGAGCGAAGTAACAGCTCCGGACCAACGGTGGGTAAGGAACGGCGGCAATAGAAATGCCGACGCGGTGATAGTTGAGCGCCGCGATGCTGGGGAGCGCCGAATGGGCACGCAAGGTGTGCCATCGGCCATGGACCGCACGGGGGTGTAGGAGAAAAGGCCGGTTGGAGGAAAACAGAGAGCGAGAGAGGGGAAAAAAACGGCATACCTATTATGAAACAGTAATCCACCACCCCACCCCACTGTTGTTGTTGTTTTTTCGTTGTTGTTGCTGGTGTGTTTGTGTTTGCGCAGCGCAACACAGTGGAGAGTTCCGCGTCGGAAGTTTCGGTTTTCGGCGCAACCTCCCCCCGAAGTGTTTCTCAGCGTAAAACGCCAAAATTGCTATTCTTCTGCCTGGTGTGCGGACACCTTCCTACCCTGCCCGCCCTGTTTGGCCCTTCGGTCGGTTGCATTTGCTTGCTTGCGCAGAGCTTCCCGAAGCACGGAAGGGACCGGATAGAGCGTAATGAATGGTTTTGGTGCGGCGTTTCACGGGGGTTTTTTTTTGCAGCTTCCCATCCCCGGAGGTGAACTTACGTACACTCGTTTGATGGTCCACCAACAAACAATCTTCCCTTCCCCTGTGCTTCAGCCGTTCCCCACATTTTGGCTTCAATGCGTTCGAGGTGATTGCGTTCGAAGTGTGTTTGTGTGTGGAGAAAGTAATGGCAAAGGAACCAGTCCATCTGGATCTCGTCTGCGGGAGGGTCCTCGGCAGGGTGTTCGAGGGCCTTTCCCCCTACCCGCTGAGAGCTATCCTCCTGTAATGCTTCCCCGGCCGGACTTACCATCGCTAGACGCTGATTGATGGTGGCTGATTGTGGATTTGGACGACCTGCTGTCACCGGTCGCGCGGGAAGCAATGCCAGCGACCAGCAGAACGCACCAGGCAAACCGGTAGTAACACATCTCGCACTCTCGCTTTCAGTTGTAGTAGCGGCTCGGTCGTTAAGCCGGTTGCATAACCGGCCACTTGCTGGCACTGCGCGCACTGTCCGAGCGGTTCACGCTTTCGCGCGGCGTCTTTGTGGTGTGCCGTGGTTTGCCCCGATTTTTGCTGCGCCCGTTTCACACATACACACCCGGACGATAAGGATATCTTCCTCATACACACACACACGCACGCACACACACACACACTCTCTACGGTAACACGCTAACGGGCACGGACGCGGGTTTGGAGCTCAGAACCATCACACCATCGGGCAGCAGGCTGACTAGGCGGGAGCGCAAACGATGCTGACAATGCGGCCGAAACTTTGCTCCAGTTTTTGTTTTCTACAGCCCTGCACGCGTTCTCAAACGGCACCACCGCAACACTGTGCGCGGGGGACACACACTGGTGAGCCGCCTGCCTGTCCGGGGACCCGTTTCGGCCGTTCGGGGGGGGTTTTTTTTTGAGTGTGTGAGCCGAACGCTCGCGCGTGCGCTCGTACTATCGATGTTACCGTGCCGACGGGCTTTGCCAATCTGAGCGCGAGCGCGCGCTGTTTACTTTTCCCTCGGCTCGCTCGGTGAGAAAAACCACTTTTCACTTTCTTCAGGCCCGCGGGCTCGGTTGGGTCGGCGGGCGTCCGCTTCGCCCCTTCACTCTCGCACACTAGCGCGCAGTGCTGCTGCTTTGTTTTCGACCAAGATGTGGGGAGAAGATGAAGGAGTGGAGGAGTGGACGAGTGGGGAGGGGCACCTTGGTAGGGGAAGCCGTGCGCGCACGAAGTTTCGGCCGTGTCGGCATCCGTAGGCACCCTTCTGGGCTGGCTGGGCGCACTCGTGTGTTGGTGTGTTGGTGTGGGCCTCTTTTTTTGCCCTGCTGAATGCACACAGGTGGTAGCACTGGGAAGGGGGGCAAGGGCAAGGGAGGCTGAACGATAGCACACCTCGTTTTTGTTGTTGTTGTTGTTGCCGTTGTGCTGCGAGTACAAGACACGTTGGGGTGACACTATGGGCGCTCCCAGGAACCACACCGCAGCGTTTAATGTCCGGCTGGGAGTGTTTGGAGCTGGTGGGATATATACATACACCAGCTCAAAGCGGGCGGGAATTAGAATGAGGCTAGAACTAGTGGGTCTAGGGGTACGGCCCGTGCGCAAAAGGCGGTAGGAGATCGTACATGCCGCGCGGCGGATCTCATCCATCATCCAGCTCGTGCCGTGCAACGGTGGGACCATGTCGCTGCACTGCAGCACGTCGCACACCGTCTCGTAGGAGCTAGGCTGTTGGTCTTGGTCTTAAAGACCCAAACGGCTTCTCTCATACAACCAGCACCAAGCAGCGCAATTACTGCAATATGGGCAGCTGCTGAAACCAGGGAAAACAATAAACCGTCCACTTAAGCCTCATTAATAAAAGTGAAGAGTGCAGCACTTGCGCCTCATTGAAGTCTTCACAATATGGAACAGTTGACCGCATGAGCCTGCGCCGCTTGAGCAGACGAAACCCGGCAAAAGACGTCTTTGTGTGATCTTGCCATTCTCCGCCAAGGTGCAACACACGCCGTATTGGTCGTATTGGTATAGCACCGTATAGCATACGACCGCTCTGGAGTGCATCTACTCCAACACACGCTCCAGCACGCTAGTGATGGGTAAACTTGCCAAAAATGCGGAATCCACTCCGATACGTCTCCAATAATTTAGGAACCGAATCCGGAAGTTAGGTCCGACCAGCATTATCCGGAGTCGTTCGGATTCGTCTGGAATCTCGCGGAATCTCCTGGAGTCACACCCGAGTCGTTTGGAGTCGTCCGATTCGATCGATTCTGGACGACTCCGAATAACTCCGACTCCAGTCGACTCCGGAGGACTCCGAGCTTAAACGACTCCAGACGACTCCGAACAACTCCGGGTGACTTCGGGTGACTCCGAGCGACTATCAACGACTCCAAATAACTCCGGGTGACTTCGGGTGATTCCCAACGACTCCCAACGACTCCCAATGACTCCCAACGACTCCATTAGAGGTGTGCCATAAGAACCAGAACCATAAGTATTACCAGGACGTTCATGAAAAGAAAAAAAAATGAAACAATTTACCATATTATATTCAACTGAACTGATCGAATGAATCGCGATTCACGTTCAGTTCATCTTAATTAAAGAACTAGTACGTTCACGTTCATGAAAATGAACAGAATTGCCCAAGCCTAGACGCCATATGACTCCCAACGACTCCGGGCGACTCTGCATGACTCCGACTCCGAGCGGAACTAGTGGTTCGGATTTTGCCGGAGTTGGAATCGGACTAACAATTGCTGGAGTGGGATCGAAGTCGTGGGTGCGCTCCAAAAAGCACATCACTACAGCACGCCACTCGCGGCGAACTGCTGCGCGGAAGGAGAAGAGTTGTTCGTGATGCAAAAAAACAAAAAGAAAAATTAAAACAGTTTGTTCGCAGCAGAGCACCTCTCTGCAGCAGCAGCAACAGCAACAAACATGCGCCAACTCGGTTTTTCGTGGCCATGTGACATAAGAGCGCCCCACAATCCCCCCCATCGCTGCTGCGTCTGATTGGGTGGTTGTGTTTGTGTGAGACTTTTTGTTTTTAGGAGCGGTGAGGTTAGTTTCTTTTTCAACCGAGCTCCTCTCGATTACACTGCACCCCGACACTCGTGCACCCAGCCACCCTCTCCGGGCTGAAGATGGTGCCAGGTTTTGGAGGCGCCACACGCGACGGCTACGGTTACGTCTTCGCTGCATCGATTGTTTGCGCGCGCGTGCGGGTAGGGATGACATGGCACCGATAGAGCACATGGACTGCTGGCGCTAAATGGGACCCGGCTGTATGGTGCGCTTAACCCGAATGGCGCGCAGTTTGCCATTTAGTCATCGAGCCGTTGTTTGCCGCACGGTATGGGTAACACATTCTCCACGGCGCGAAATGAGAAGTCAAACACACACACGCACACACTTGCCGCAAAATCGAACGAAAGTAACACCATCTGAAGTAGAGCAAGAGGTCGGCAAGTGGGTGGTGGGGGTGCAGACATTGAAACAAAAACATACACACAAAAACTCATAGCCCCAGACATCGGGCACAGAAAATTGGCGAGTGAATTTTGAAGCGTTTTAATATTGCTGTTGTTGTTGTCATCGCTAAAACCAGAACAGCTTCGCAAGAGAAAGGGAAAGAAAATGTACGAAACGTGAAACGCGGCAGGGAAAATTGGTAAAATAGAAAACCAATAAACCTCTTCAGCACAGTCCCTTCCCCACCCATTGCGAGAATGGTTATGGCTTAATTTATGAGCGTGGTTGCATGGCCCGGATCGGAAATTATGCCAATGATTCGGTGACTCAACAGTTGGCAAGCATGCGTTTTTTTCGTTCAATTTTGGATTTGAGAAAGCTGTACCCTTTATGCTTAAGCTGGCGCGTATTCTTGGCGCAATCAGTTGTTTACATAAAACCGATTACGTGTCGGTCGAAACCAAAAAAAACTGCATGCGCCATGGTTTATGGCGAGTTTCGATGCACTTAAATAATCCGCCAGTAAGCGGAATGGGGTGTTTTTAAATTGTTTTTAGCTAGCATATTTTTTTCAGAACAATAATAGCTGTCATTACTTCCTGATAATATTTCTGTGAAATAAAGTAAAAACGAAAAAAAAAAAGGAAAACGAACACCAAACACCGTACTGCAAATGGAGTTCGTCGCTTACGGCTGTAGTAAATGGAAAGACTTCAAGCCGGTATCACGAATTCGAAAGTTACGATTTAAGAACCACTGGCCAAAAGCGTGCTTCTGTGAAATGCGCTTAAAGCTTTCGAATGAAATGTTTCGTGAAATATTTCAGTGAAACTTATAAAAGCTGTGTGTCCCGGCAAAGCTTGGCTTTGTGATTCAGCATTAACCTTAGTGTTCGTATGGTGATATTTGTATAATATAATGTATAATTTGTTATAATATGAGTTCCTGAGGATGATTAAATTATTTTAAGCGTAAAAGAGACATTAGCAAAAAAGAACGACAAGGAAAGAACAATAGTAGTACTGTATTATAATTGCTGCAGATTTAGTACGTTAGCTCGTGAGTATTTACAAGACTGGAAGGGATACCCAAATAATAAAACTGGAAGCTTGAATGATGTACTAGTCAACGTATTTTTTTGAATAGTGAAACACAGCCAGTTCATGAGATACGGGGATGTCACTCGTGGTTGTGGATATACGCAATTCTTAAATTTGACAGTTCTTGAAGCATAGTAATTGTACGGAAGTGGCACAACTAATGCGAAGCGTAATATTATTATTTCTGCTATTTGCTAGATTTTTAAAATTTTATTTCTGAAATATATTTTAGCTGAAAGATGCGAAATTCGACTAATGCGGTTATTCGAGCTTCGGAGATGCCACTGGAACGCATTTCCCGCTAAACTCGGAAGCAAACTGTAACATAGCAACTGTATATTTTCATGACACTCTTTTTACTGGTAACACTTTCTAGAAGCTAATAGTTTAGCTTGAATTTCTGAAGAACAGATCAAAATCAATAATTTGTGTTTGAAATTTACCATTAGATTTTGTATTTGGTCAAATATTATAACAAAAACAACAAATCCCATGAGTTTAATACTAAACACAAAAATTATTAGATTTTTATAAACCTCAACTGGTTAGATATGATTTAAAATTTATTCAATATTTCTGAATGAATGCATTATAATTAAAGCAATATAAAATTTATTTATTTATATATTTATGTATTTATTTATTTAATTATTTATTTATTTATTTATTTATTTATTTATTTATTTATTTGTTTTTATATTTATATTCACATCAAAATAATCTAGCAGTATGCCTAACTAACGAAATGCTTACATTGAACAAGTTTAAAGCAGGGACGTAGAACTAACTCGAATATGCAGACGGAACTGACCAACGCATAGATTAAAATCAGCTGATAACCCTCACCTGTTATAACCCTAGCATATCGATGACGTTGTAGCCAGAGGAAACTACTCAGCCTGGTTATCCGCGCAACTAAAGCATGCTGCGACCCTATGTGTTTGGAATTTTTGTGCGTAGTCTGGAGGCCAACTACAGCCTATTAAGGCAAATTAAAGATAGCTCATGCGATATTCCCTACGCCTACTTCCCTGGCGCAATCATCTTCCTCCGTATGCTGCGCGGTGCCGTCTTCTAGGTTTTGAGCCTTTTTCGGTTAGAAGAAGCAATGTACAGCTATGCTTTTGTATCGCTGGCCGGCTAAATGGCTCTATCGATTCTTCGCCTTTGATATCTACGCCCTATGCTCTAGACTCTACGGGTTATTCAGCCCCGCTCTAGCGATAGTTGGTCCGACCCAATGTTCCGCAAGTCGGTTAAATTTAACATTGTTTGGGATTATTTTGAAATTAATATTTCAACCCAGTGCTTCAAATAATGCTTTTGGTTTGTTTAGTGACCGCAGTGAAATAAAAGGCTTGATTCTGCTGTGTAATTTTGTACTGTTACCCATATTAATTAGGTCGTTTGACCCGTTAACTATTAAAACAAAATATACATGTATCATTTACAGAAGTGGGTGGTTGGTACCAACATTCATTGATTTAAAGAAGCTTATTTAAAGCTCTCCACTGCTAAGACCTCTAGAGGGAGTAAAAAAGTAAATTAAACTTTAAAAGGTTGTGCATTAAAATCACCAATCAATAATTTATGCATACGTTTTCTATGAGCTCAAGTTTTCCTACGTTGCAATGTTTTCTAGCCAAATAATAAACATGAAATATTTAAAGAAGGACGTGGAATTTGGTTTGACCAGGGAAAATGATGGTACATGACGATAAAGAACAGTATAATGATTTTAAACTATTTTTAATGGGGCGGTCCCGTGATACAGTCGGGATACAGTCGTTCTAGTTGAACGACTCAATAACATGCCCGTCATGGATTCAAGCCTAGAATGGACCCCTCCTCCGTAGCAAGGATTGACTAACCTGCGTTAAGTCTCGAAAGCCTGTTTAGGTCGGCATGTCCGCGTAGGACGTTACGCCAAATAGAAGAAGAAGAATGATTTTAAACAGAAAGGATCTTTAAACCTTCAGAGACACGTAATTCAAATCCTAAGAGCCTAAGAGAATATGTGACGCCAGTCTGGTAATGACAAGATAAAAAAGCTTGCTTTCTAAAATCACTCCTAAATCCCGAACCTGAGATAAACGTGTAACGCTATTTTGTGCAATTGATTCGCCAGCCTCGGGACCCCAACGTCCATCCTTCCGTGTGCCCTTGTCGCTAGTACTCTGTCCATACGGCCTATAGAATGGCGATCTACGGGGCCCCTAAATCGGCGGGGCCCCAGGCGACCGCTTAGTCCGCCTACCGTTAGATCGGCCACTGGCGTGCTCCAACCTTAACGTTAATGTAACGATCAGTTAAATAACTTCTCAACCCCTAATCAGAATTTGCATGAACACCGTACATTAGGTTTAGAATTTAGATAACAATAGAAAGTGATAGTCCTTGTCATACGCCACGCAGACGTCAGTGTAAATGACATCAACCTGTAAGCCCTTGTGTGCCCGGCAAACTTGAAATCAATATTTATATATAAGACGGCTCTCGAACGTTTCGGTATGAAACCCTATTGTACATTGGGAATGGATGCTGGAAAGGCATGTGAATCATGTTAAAGCTTTTTTTAACTGGTAAATTTAATACCATATTGCAGTTTAATCGAAATGCAGATTTTCCCCGATTTTTCATAAATTTCGGATGATCATGAATGACATGATGTTGATAAAATACTCCACTGTATGCATTTAAAGTCTATGAGTCTATTGTAACTGTGTTAAAATGCCAACGATTCCATTTTTCGCATGCATACGCCGACATTTGTATGATGAAGTTTGAACGATGTTGTTTCTAAAGTCAATGCTTTGATGGATGGACTAAGGGAAAAAAAAATAGTTGGCTTACCCGCGACATGTGGGCTCCGATTATTATATTGCCCTCTAGATGTAATAATTTTTTCACAAAAATCTCACATACACTTATTTACGTAGCAAATCGACAACAACGGCACCTTGCAGCCATTCTTTTCGTTTATCTATCGTTGTCAAAAGTTTCACATAGCGTCCACGCAACCTGCACACGGTTGCGCTCTGTAGTGGCATTTCATTCGCTTCAAGGAAATCCCCAATATTTTCCCAACAATTCCCATAATGCCACACACAAAAAAAAAAACGCACACTCTATTATAATGACATGACACAACTTTCGAAAGCATTTTGCTAATCCCGCACCGGTTTTATGTTCGCTCGATCACGCTGCATTGAATGCTACACTGAGAAATGCGATACTTTCGCCCTGGAGGATGGGGTGTAAGTGTCGGGTTCAGTGTAACAGGACAAGTCGATGTCAGCGAATGATTATGATTTGATGCTCACACGCTACAATACACATCCGGCCGTGTGTGTGTGTGTATGCCCGCTCAGCAATACCCACGCGAAGGTAGTGAGCAAAGCGTAAACAGATCGGACGATTCGATCAGGTTCGGGTGTCTCCGCCATAATCACCTTTTTCTGCATGCCCGGTGTGCAGGGCTATCTATTCATCTTCGACATCTATATGCCACTGTACGTCGAGACGGTATGCTGCGTGATGGTATGAGCGTGAGAAACACGATAAGAAATCTTATTTGTCTTCTTTGGTAAAATAAGGTGAAGCTAGAACAATCAACAAGACAGATGTGCATGATAACAGTAATCCAAAAGGATGTAAGTAGAATGTTTTGTAAATATGTTGGCACAACCTTTCAAACATCAGCCTTTTGTAGAAACCAAAACAAAACACCGGACCAGGAGATATGGAAATCACTTGCTGCTTCCCATGCGGGATACACGTCATCTCATCGTGGCAGTCGGTTGGCAAACAATAGAAGTTGGCCGTGTTGTCGTCGGCGTCGTGGGTTATGGCATCTCATCAGGAACACCCACCAGGTCGCGGCGGCGGTCGATCTCATCTCGACATCTCGACCTGGCTTACGGGCAAGACCCGCAGCGCAATTCGGCACCGATCGTGGCCTGAACCTGAGGGCGGATGAGCACGGAAAACAATAAAAACCGACATACAGCAATAAATAAATATAATAAACACGCAGCTTTAACCGGCAGGATGATGATGGCGTCCTCATGGAGACTAGAGCAGCTCAGTATTCAATCAAACTTCTCAAACTCCCGGGAGGTCCTGCAGGAATGTTTAAGGTCGGTGAAGCGGGTAATGCATCAGGGGTGGCATTAACACGATTCAGTAGTAAGTGTAGTTTTCTAAAAAAAAAAAAAGAAACACTTTCAAGTCATCCACGGCAGGCAAGGGATTTACGCACTCCCGCTGTTTCTAGTCTGTTTTTTCTCACACACGCGACCACACCGTACCACAAGGGTCACCGACATACTTAGAAGAACAGCCCGCGAAGTCCTCGAAATCCTCAAATATCCGCGCTACAGCGACCCTATGGCAATCAGTTTTTGCTCCTTCTAGCGCCTATCGATGGGAATTTGTCATAATTTAATTCGTTCGCTGTCTCAGGTAGAAACATAAGCGGTTTTTAATCTGGATTTCAAGATTGTCATCTTCAATCACGGTATAAGTTGCGCGGCATAGAGCTCACAGTTCCGTGCGAATCGAAGTATTGAGCTTGGTAAGCGAGGAACACTTCAAATGTATCAAGTCCATGACCTTACCGTGTAACCTCCAGGAAAACTGTGAAGAAACGCAGCTTGAACCGTTGTGTTTTGTGAAGTGGCTTTTTAGTTGAGAGGCTTCTAGAGGGATGGAATTGGAACCTCGATTCACCGTCCATTTAACCTTATTAATCAGGGTCGCTATTATAAAGACGTTGGTAGTGGATTGTTTCTTATTGAACAGTGTAGAATTCCTTGGGAAATAAAAGGCTTTTAGGTTCCGTGTCAAGTGCGCTCGCTCGAAGTTCCTGTGTGGATGATGTTCATCTAAATCCGTGATAGATGCACATGAATAGCATCCTATTGTTATAAAAGAAGAAGACTGTAAGCAAGATAAATGTCCGTATATCTCTTGGTGAGGTTTAGTATGTATATTTAAAAATATCGACGAGCGAATAATGTTAATGCTTCCAAGCTATTGAAGATACCACTCCATTGTTGAAGAAAGTCTTGTACCTGCTGGTTAACACAAACAATTCACGGTCTGGCTAAAGTCTTATTAACTGGATTTAAACTTTTATAACACACCAACACTATTGAGACTAGGATAAACCTCCTGATGGTGCTACGCTTTATGAGTATCTTCTTTATTTGCCAGAACAAAACGAACTCAATCCCACCCGAGGCACACTTGATAAGCACAAGAGGTGCAATTAATCGGTTCAGGAATTTTCAGATATGTGTTGCGCTTCGTTCCTCCCATGTATTCCGACCCGACCAACCCATGGGTTTTACCGAGTTACGCAGTGCTGCCGGTCGGATCATTTTCCGCATCACTGCACCGGCTGAGGGCTCGATGCATCGACCCGATCGATCATCCCGGCTGAGAGGGTGCTCAGAAGGATTCCTTCTAGCTTTTCTCATTACACGCCTCGGCCTGAGCCCGGCTTATGCCCCGCGGGGGCACTGCCTTGTCAGGCCTGTCTAATGAGTGCCGAAATTGCCTTTAAGACTTTAAAGCAAACGTAGCCGTTACCTTCAGAACCATTGGTCCAGAAGTTTTTGCAAAGTTTCCGAAAAAAAAAATGCAAACAAAGCGTACCACCCTGAAAGGGAACGCTAATTGGCCGCAAGGCTTTGCGCTAATTGCCTACCAGGTGGGTTGCGTCGCTGAGATGTAGCTTTTTTTTGGTCAGATGTATGGGCATTCTTTTATCGGTCAACTCTCGGGCACTCCGGCAAAATCTATATCCCACGGCAAATTGGCAAGGTACAAGCATCGGTAGCATGGTTCAGCTCGTTAAGTTATAAGTTGGAAAGGCATGGGAACAAATTGTAACAACATTCATCGATGGTGAATGATTCATGGAATAGAGAGTTAAACGCAACAAAACACCCATACGCAACATATTGAACGAGCCTAGTGCGATGCTACTGGCGGGTTGGTGTTACGATTTTCCCTCGTTGATTTTTTTTTCTCTCTTTTCCTGTTTTACCCACGCGATCGTCACCTGCTGCTGCTGCCCTCACTGTTACCAGTACGGCACCAACTGGCGTTATCTGTCGTGTTTTCCCACACCAGCGAAAGGATGCTCCTCCGGATGACGATCCCGTACAATGCACGTTATGCGAGGGTCAAACGACGTTAGGGCAACGCTGCACGGTATGTGTGGGGAAACGATAGTGTACCGTTGCGATGAGAGAATCATTACAAATAAATGTATAGCTTTAATTGGCCCATTGCACCGTCTCATCTATGTAGATTTCCTTCAGGACCTTGCATATGCAGAACTGGTCTTAGAAGAAGTGAGACTTTTTGGTGCGCTCTGCTCTTTTGAGTGTCCTGCTCACAATGCTCAAAAAGATTGATTTTGGCTTTCAATAGGGTCACAATATCCACAGCGAAAAACTCCTAACGAGCGTACGAATCGTGTCAGGATCGCATGAGCTGACATTGTTCAAACGCCACCCGTCAGCTGTTACGGCGACGAACGTGTAAGGGCAAACGCCCGCGAGTTTCATTCCAGGGGCCGCCGGAGCCTGCAACCTGTCGGTGCAATGTAACGAGGGTGGATGCGTTTTTTTTTGTTTTCGTTTGAAAAAAGGGAGCATCATTCGGCAGCTTCGAACTTCCGGTAGGATCCCAGAGGGGAACACATTTTCCTATGGCGGGTATGCGATACGTCCGTCAGTTGCGTTTTCACCCCTGGGTTTTCCTCGACTCTGGTTGCTGAGTGCTGTATGGGAATTGTGAAATTGTTGGAGCGATGGCTCGCACCGTTTGATTACAATTACACTATCGTTTCACACGCTTTGGCGGGAGGGAGTGAAATCGCTCGAATCACGAAGCTATAACGGCAAATGGGAATGAGGGGCTCTATGTTCGTTTCAATAAGTGGTGATGTTTAACGCAGGGAGTGGGATGTTCAGAATATGCTCAAATTAATGATTTATTGCTTTGCTGACGAGACATGAGAATGTATAAACAATATCACGCTGCATGGGAGTAAAGTAAGATTGAAGTAAAATCGTTTGGAGGCCTACAGTCGCTTAGCTTTACAAGAAATGTTAAAACTCTGGCATTGCACGACGTACTGTACTAAAATGTACAAACTTGTTGAGTTTTTACTTCTTCTAGTTATGTGATTAAAAATCGGATTTGGGTAATGGTGACTATCTGTAACCATTTCCCAATCGTGCTAGGGAAGCATATATAAATCCTAGGTCAAATTTTTATATTGCCTATATTAGTTAATTTTTTATATTTTTTTTTATTTTTATACAAAGAAAAAAGCATTTTATAATCGTTTTGATTACTTTTTTGCTGTTTGAAATGGGCTAAAGTAATTTTTGTACACTTAAAAATATCGAATCAAACAATTTTTATGGTATCCATAGTAATTGTCAAATCATACATCGTCGTAAAACCTGTTCGGCTATTTTTCCCACATAAAAAAGAATAATTTGAGCTGTCCAAAACTGTTTGAGTTATAGAAGAACAAAACCAAAAAAATAGATGAAAATGAGCATTTAATTCCGGATAATTTTAGTTAAATGGTGTAAAAATGTATGAAAATTCCAAACGAATAGATTTGTTAGCAAAAAATATTTGATGAACAATTCTTTAAACAAACAACTTGCGTTTTAGCTTCACACTTATACAAAATCGTATTTTACCCATCAGCATATGGTTTTGGAAAATTATTATTTATTTTTAAGCAATTAATAAAGGTTCTTGGTGACCCTCTTTAGGTATGGTTGCAGCTTAGAATATTAAACTTCTGCAAGATGTTTAGAAATCAGCTGAAATTAGATGTCAGATCAGCATAAACGCGGTGATAGGATATTTCAAAAGATCTCAAGCTTTCCATGAGGCAACCTGTGATTGGCAAGATCAATGTGATTAGATTGATCACTGGTGGACTTATGGCTCTCATTTTGGTCGCCATAACAAATGGAGATTTCTATAAAGATTGACAGGATTGTCACTGAATATCTGAGACATACTCCGACTGTCAAATGAATATCTGTTTAAGCCTAGACTGGACTGGACAAACCGACTTGTAGTAGTTTGTAGTAGAAATGGGCATTTCGGTTCTATTAGGTGAACGTGAATGAACTGAGCCGTCCATCAGAATGAACGTGAACGTGATTTCGGTTCTTTCGTTCTTTTGTAAATACTAGTAGATTCTGTAAATCGGTACACGTTTCGAGAATCGTTAGAGCTACAGACCGGGTTGTCTGGTGGCCTAAACAGCAAGCCAATATTTACTATCTATAATTTGAAGATAGAACGCATTGCACAATTTAAAATCTATGCTTTTTTTGTTTTGCATATACATTTGCGAATATTATAAGTTTCTCCAATTATTTTTTTTTTCAAATTCAAAGTGCTTGAATGCAAGCACTTATTTTGATGAATTTTATGTGATTTTGGTGTATCGAAAGAATTAATTATTGTGAACCAGTTCATTATTTTTTGTGAATTGAATGAACGGTTCTTACTCATTTGACGCACCTCTAGTTTATAGACCTTAGGCAGCATAAAAAAATAACTCACTGTTTCTAACGTAATGCTGTTCACAATCAATATCGACTCAACAATATTGATAATCAGAATGACACCAACATCAACATAAAATTTACAACACTATATTGCACTGTATTGCCTAAACCAACGTAGTAACGTAGTCATAGCCAGTTTTGCCACCATTTTTTGGACAAAATCTGGTTAGTTGGCACAAAACAAAACAAAACTTTACATAAAAATTTTACGTTCATACGGTTTATTTTTACGTTTTTTGCGTTAACAAGCGAAAAAAGGATTTTTTAAATATAGTGAATAACGATACATTAACTGACAAGAAACATTATTAACAACACGCAGCTAGAAAAACATTAGCTAACAATATGAAGTTATTATCTCTTCAAGCATTCTATCGAGCATTTTATCTGTTTTTTAGATGAATCTGTTTATATATGTGAAAACAATTATAACACAAAATTAACATAACTAATCGACAGTTTTAAAAGCATTACAACACAATAAAACGTATTTACTGTTTTACTAAGACTATATTTACACTAATAAAAAATATTATCTTTTATTTTACAAACATTGGTCAATAATTTTTATAGTTTAGCTCAGTAATTGCCGGTTACCTCTGCATTTCTTGAATAAATAAAAGCTTTGAATTCTTCTTGAATTGTGTCTTTACTTTGAAGTGAGTCTTTTTGTCTTGAAGTGAGAGTTTACACGAGGCAACCATGCGATTAATTCGGCGTATTTAATTTGTATTAACGTTTTAAAACGTTTTCAAACGATTTCACACCATTAATAGTTTAACAAGATTTTTAAAACGCCGGACCATAACAACATAATTGCAATTCACTGTACGCAGCGGTTAACTAAGTTGCTGTAATGAGCGGCGGTGGCCAACAATAGCTCCCGTTCCCAAGCAGCCACTCGGTCAGAGGCGCAGTACGGTGCGCGTTGCTGCGTGTAACATGTTTTCCTGTTTCATCAATTTACAACCATTTGTTGTCCCGCTCCTCCCGCACGCAATCAGCATCGCTTGACCAAGCACACTGAGCCGGCTCTCGCCAGTTGATCGATTGATTCGGTAACGAATCGATTATCGAGACGGAAAGCAAGGCAATCAAAGACTGCTGTGCTAATTTACCACCCTGAAGTAAATGTGCCGGGTTGTTGTCTGTTGGGTGTAAGTTTCTCTAATGTTGGCGTATTTGTTTTGTTGTTGACTCTCACTAAGAAGGTAATGAAATCTTAATTTCATTAGTTTTCAGAAATTTTAAAACTGATTATTTGTTGTGCTATATTTCTGGAATGTGTTCCATGTCTGCAGGTGTTTCAAATCTTCCATCACATTCAACTTTCGACTGCATGACGCTCGTATTATTTAAGCTCTACTAAGTTGCACGACTCAGCCGGTCTTAGGTGTCGTGTGGGATTGCAAAAAAAACCCTCCCCAAAACGTAACTATGCAACACTATGCGTGCGTGCGTTTAGACCTAAGGCCGGGGGTTCTCCACCCACCTGACAGCGCTAACAGGCCACGAACTGTAAAGCAACCCGGGCGTTATACGTGCGCGGTGAACGGGTAGACACGCGCGAATAGCTCATTAATAACTTCATTTCCTTAAAGCAAATAGAGAAGCCGTCGGCCGGTGTGCAGGAAGAGCGAACGAAAGGCGAACGACAGCAGGGAAAGTGAAGGCAGGGCTCCCATTGAGGCAGGAAAACAAAACCTCAATCGCGATGGTTGGCAAAGCGCGACGAACGCACGAAATCGATATTGCAATAGCTGTGTCCAGCGCCGGTTGGAGCTTATTTCATTAAGCTTGTTCCATTGATCGGTCCAGCTAAAAAGGGGTCGTATGGTAGTTTTGGGGCAAATCGAATGCGAACGTTGTGACTAATGAACGGAAAATGTAGAGCACGCATAGTTTCTTCTGGTTTGCGTCCGTTCAAATCCATCCAACAGGTGTTTGGTATTTGCTTGCACCGCAGCTAGCACCGCGTGGAATCGCGTTTCGTGCGGGTTTGCTTGGAGGAATGTTCCTGCGGTCGTGCCCGACACGGTGGGCATTCTATTCTCGTTGGGTTTGCTATTTCTGTTTCTCATTTTTCGCATCTGGAGCGGTGCTAGACATTGTTTTTTTAGGATCAATGTGTATATGTCTGAAAGTGAGTATCATTGAACGCAGACGTGGTGCGACAGCACTGCAGCAATGCCTAAGAGCCGTGTCATTTTGTTTTCTTGCTCTATGCCACTCTCCTGAAGCACTCAGTAGGTCCAGCTGACAAAACTGGTCCTCACCTTGCCTTTAGAACATTATGTTGTTGTTGTTTAGCTGCTTTGCGCAATCTCGATCGAGTGTAAAAAGGTGAAAGCATGATCGTTGAGGCTTGCGATCGATCTCGATGTGCGAAAGTAAAGAAAGTCACGACGCGCAGGGTTGCGTCCTAAAGCAAAGACCTACACGCTACACCAAGCACAGTCTGGCGAGGGGTACTGTGCCGTCAAACTTTGACAGGGATTAGCGTACCATTGATAGTCAGTGGAGCCTATCGCGAGACCTTGGATCCCGCAGCGGTACACACACGGTACACAGTTGGAGGTACCAAAATCCTGCAAGCACATCACCGCGCAAAAGCCCGAAGCCTAAACGTTTGATGCCCCTGCAGCAAAGCAAAACCGGCTGCGGACGAGACTGCAGAGCCCTGGGACAGAGCAGAGCAGAACCACTTGAAGTTACGGGACGATTCAGTTGAGTTGCAATGATGCGGTGCACACAGTCTATTCCCTCAGTGAATGGCGTATTTGTATGTGTACCACATCCCAACCGTACAGCCGAACCGTGTCGGTGCGCATCCCTTGTCGCGGTGTAAAACAGTAAGAAGGCAGATCATTGCCGATGCCCGAAAGTGCTGGCGAAAAATTAAAACTCCTCTGCCGGCAGCTGTACAACGAACAGGGAAACAAACCCTCGAAACGGATGTAGAACGCGTTCCCGATGCCGGCGACGACTTACCTGTGTGCTTGCTAGGCCGGAAACGCGTTCGCATTAGTTGGCTCGGATGAGGATGCGCTGATTTGTATCACGCACTCGGAGTGCCCCGGTAGCATACTGGCAATGATGAAGGGATTTATTCTCTTTCTTTTTCCCTTCCCGTTATTGAAATCCCGGCCATGTCGAACGCAGCCATGTGTAACCGGAGCGGGACCATTGTCTTCCCGGTTCGGTGGCAACGTTAAGTTGCTAAATTGTGCCTTTACGAGTGACTTTCGCCGCTTCTCGCCGCACCGGACGGGGCACTGAATGTATTGGAGCCGGTATATTCGGAAAGATGTCAGAGTTGCAGAGTTTATTTCCCAACAAAATATAATAAAAAAATCATTCCGGTGTAGAGTGAATCTACACCGGTATTGAATTTCTGCATCTAGCCGTTTCGTGCGGGACATGCCGTTTCGTGGAATCTACCAAAAAACCCCACTCGAAAGTCGATCGGGAAATTAAACTCTTGCAGAGGCCCTACGACACAGCTGTGCACCGAAACCGATCTCTCAAAGTGGTCTAAGCCATTTCTGCAGGTTCGGATATTGCAGATCTCTGAAAGAACAGCAATTTAGAGATTTGGAGAATCACTAGCGCTAGCAGGAACGGGATGGGAAGGAAAACGCGGCACTAATAAAATCATCACACTCAGGTTCTTGGCATCGAAGCTACGCGAGATGTTCGTGGAAAGTGATCCGCGGTAAAAAAAAACCCATACCAGTGTCCAGCTTGGCAGTCAACTGCACTGAACGGGCCCCGGTGAAAGCCTTTATCTTCCTGTCACCTCGGGAACTTCATTACCTCCATTAGCCGGCGCCCTTAATAAAGACCAACCGAGGTCCCGATAATTCCCGTTTTGCACGATCCGGGCATATGGCGACGAACCGCAGAGCTCGGCAAAGGGGGAAGTAAAGCCGTTTCGGTATCGCGCTCGGCTATCACTCTCCCGGCCCTATCATGCCGGCAATTACCGTACCTCGATCTCTCGTGGCAAATCCCATCGGGCAGGATTAGCTTTCAGCGCTCCCCTGTGCGAAACGCGCCCGTGTCTTCCTGACTCCTTGCCGTTGTTGTAGCCGCTGCTGCTGCTGCTGCTGCTGCTCGGTGTAGTCAGTTGTCCTCAGGGCGTCGGGATTTGATGGTTCCGGATGTTTGTTGATTTGCTCGATAAGTTAGTCGGCGAAACGGAGCGATCAGATTGGTGCGGAAGAGCTCCGATCCGATCCGGACCGTAATCGGTGCGCGCGGGGTAAAGTGAGCACCCTGCCATTGCAGCCAAACTCGGCCAGCCAGATTGTCACCGTTTTTATTTGATTTGAAAATGGGAACCTCTAAGGACAGGAATCAGTTTGGAAGAGGGGTGCGAACTGTCAGCAACTGGATGAACGCGCCCGGGGTAGTACCCGTTTATTGGCAACGGTCGGATTAACGGCTGCCATTGATGCGACCAAAGTGAAAAGAGATAGGGAGACAGAGGGACAGAGAGACAGAGTGCGAATCCCCGAGTCCCTGAGCAGCCAGCGTCAGAACCAGGGGGAATCTCGGCACGGCCGGCGAATGGTGGACAGGGGTTGGCCGGGTTTATTGTGCGACAAGGCATAGGAAACGAAGGATAATGAACTGCGCCTGACTGCATGACTGACTGACTGACTGAGTAAATGATTGAATGGGATCGGTTGTGCGAGAAGCGGCAAAATGAATGAAGGAAGGGACTGGTTAGGAGACGAACCCTCCTTGACCTGGGCTGCCAGCTTTCGGCTAGAGTCTACCAAATGCCTCTGTGTCTTCGTGTGTGTGTGTGTGTTGTGCTTTTATGGTGCAAATGGCGCACGGAGGGGTCTTCCGTTTGTGTATGTGTGTGTTGGTTTTTTTTTTGTCAAGCTCATCCTTCCTGCTGCCAGAGCGAGAAGAGATACATGAAAGACAAGAAACACGGAAAGACACACCAAAATGGTGTGTGACTTCCTGGTTCGGCTTCAGAAAGTCAAATCACGGCCTCATCTTCAACGTCTGCTCGTCCTGGAAGTGGTTGTCCTTGTTTTGCTGCCGTCCTGTATGCGCAACGTGCGCCGATGCGCGTTGTGGAGTTGAAGGCCGCGTTCCAGTCCACGTCCAGATGGGCGCGTGGCACTGTCACGTTGCGAAGGGATACCTCTTCCTTACCTTCAAATGCCCAGTCGTCGCGCCGGTGGGGTATCTGGTGTGGTGTGGAGCGCTCCAATACTTTTTGCTTAACGGAACAGCAGTGCGCGAACACCGGTTGGCGCCTGTATTTGGTTTTGGGGAAAGGAAAAGCGAACGTTTCCCAGCCCCTCTCTAGACACACGCATTCAAGGTCAACCAGGCGGAAACTGGATCTGGCCGATCTGGGAACGGGCAAATTGTTGCCAGCCGCCGGATAGCCTTTTGGGAATGGACGCCAAGTTGCCCCTGTGTTTGCGTTTCTTGTTGTACGGGCGTTTCTTGTTAGTTTCCCTTCGCCAGCAGCGTCCATGCGACCCAAGGACCAGGCTGGCTAACCGAACTGACTTAGAACGCAAAGAGTTAGATATTACGTCACACGTAGCGCTTTGTACGCCCGTCCACCAGCGACTAATGTATGCAGCTAAAAGGGCAATTAAACCAATTAAACCAAACAGCAATCCCGGATAATCGAAAGTCACCGTCGGCTGGCCGGTGTGTGTGTGTTAGTGGATTTTGCCTGGAATTAACTTGGCAGAAACTATTTTAGGAGAAATGATCAAGTTAGCACTGTTTGAATGCGGAATGCGCTTGGTTGAAAAGCTGGTAGAGGACAAACACATTCATCCCCCTTTTCCTCTCTCTCTCTTTTTCTCTCTCTCTCTCTCTCTCTCATTATACACATTACACCCACGCTTCACTACACAACCGTGGACGGTGGCGGTAGACGTAATGCATGAGTAGGCTCGTTTCGGTTTAGGCGACCGCTCGATGCACGCGGTGAACGGTTGGGTCTGGGTTCGAGCATTAGAGCGACACGAAGAACCACAGCCGAAGCGGTACTGTACCAGCACGCTATCCGTGATCGCTCGCCTTAACCGGCACTCCACCCAGGCCGCCCGCGCGTGTGCAATACTGCCCGTGCTGAAAGTTGGGAGCTCTCACCTTTGCTGGGAACGATTATCCTCTCTCTCCCTCATCTCCACTTTGCTGGCATGTGTGTTTGCGGTCAACCTGCACGGTGTTGCAATGTGGGTTCGCCTACGGGTAGCCCCAAGAATTTGGGGCGCACGGTTCGGAATGGACGCGAAGCGCGACCTCGCTACAAAAACACGGAAATGTCTTGCACGGTTTCGCTCGTAATTGTAGGTGAGCTGTCGTGTGTGTCCCAGATTTGACAAGAACCACACCACAGCATGCCAGCAAGCGCGAGAGGTACAAGGGCCTACTACTGCCACTGCTACTACTAGCGTCACGATGATAGGCCCCTGCAGGCCCGATTTGCAGGTTGCGCATTTCATTGCGACCCGAGATGGGACGCTAATGATAAGCGGATGGGATGTGAGCGAGATGTGGGAAGGTGACCGGTTCCTAGGGCAGGAAATTGGAACCTATCGGCCATCTAATGGAGCTATGTGCTCTGTGCCATATGGTGCCCTAGCTTCCTGCTCTAACCCTGGCGCAGGATATCGGCAAGAAGTTGTACGGCGATCGGTGTCATCGTGCACTTGTGCCAGTGATGCAATCGCGCCTGTCACGCGGTAGCCTAATGCAAATGCTAAACCACCAGTATCGGTGACATAACAGTTTGATTGTAGCACGAACCAATTCGCTTCGGGGCGCTCCACGGTCAATGATTCGGTTGATCGATAGTTTCGGCGACATCTTGTGCCGAGACTTCCGCGTCTTATGCCGAGATTCAGGTCGAAGCAAGTACTTACTATGCCTGCTTGCGAGGTGGGAGGTGGAATTGCCCTCTATGCTGGTGCTGTAGGCTCTTGCGGTACGCTCAATTGCAAGCTAGTTCCTGGGTGAAATTGAAACCATGTCCAGAAAGTTGGCAAGATTTTTGTAAAGCGCTCCCTCAAGGAATGTCCAATTCTAATGCCATTAAATCGGCCCCGGTTCCCAGTAGGTGCCTGTGCTCTGCTCAACAGGCTCTGTAGGATAGTTTGTATGTCGCAACGCGATAAGCTGACATTTACAGAACGACCATAAAGCATGGCATTATTTCGTTAATAACTCCCTCAGACCGCACACATACGCAGAGGGCGGCCTGAAGCAGGAAGCGAACGTTACGCCCGATAACGGTGGAGAGCGAACCCACCAAACCAGCTAGCGATAGGCCGTTCCAATCGGCCCGGTGCCAATGTTTCAATGTCATCCGCCTCTCGGCTGTCACTCGCAGCGTCGTGTGCGTGCAACACTTGCAGACTTGGGCAACACCTAACCCCTATCCTCCTCCTCCCACCGGTCGATGGTTGGGCAGGGCAAGAGTCGGCACCGTTTTGGGGCGCGGTACCCAACCATTCTGGTGTGTAGCCATTCTTGCTCTCCTTTACATCCGACGATATTGTGAAGAACGAGCTCAGCTTACGCTTGCACCATCTCGACCCGCCACCAGGGTTCAGGGTGTCATGACGCTGGCACGCAACGAGTACATGCATGCGGCGAGCGACGAGGATTCCGGAAATTGATCCGAATCTTTCGCGAAGACACCCTGTCGTGGTGGCCTTCGGTGAGCGAAACCGCGCGCCACTCTTGTTTGTCCGCTTTGAGGGGTTTGAATTTCTGGCCAAGCCGCTCTGCACGGTGACACGATCGGAAGACAAGGTGAAGCGGCAGTCCTTTTTTGGGTAAGGGGGAGCGGGTGCTCGTTCCGGTTTGTGCACTGCGCTGACATTTAGTGTTGCAATCGGTGGCTTGGGTATGCGGTTTTGTGTGTGTGTGTGTGCTGAGTTTGATGTTGCATTATTCTACCGACAGCATCCAGCCCGGGCTCGGGACAACACTGAGCGGGCATCGTCTGGGCTGCGGCCTGACCTTGACGCTGGCAGCTCATTGCGCTTGTGAGCGGGAGTACGGCAAAAAATAACCTGCTGTGACGATCTTCACGGGGGGAGTCTTGTGGGTGCAGGGCCGGTATGCCCATCGATATGCTTCAATAATCTTGCCCTTACTCGGCTGATGCTCTCATGGCTTGTTGGAAATACAGATATTTCACTTTCCAAAACTGATGTTCAGTGCGTAAAGCCTACGGCGTAGAGCATTCGCAGTGTTACTAAACTGAACATATTATGGATATCAAATATTTGTTTTGCTGTCAGGTTACATGGCTTGGATCCTGTGGAATATGTTACGGAATAATGTTAACACCTATTCTAATAATTAAACCACTATTTTGTTATAAAGACGCTGTTAAGACTTGAGGATAACATGACAAAACATTGACTATAAACTCAAAAAAGAAATACGATTTCAATTATGTTTACCATAAGAATTGATCACCTTTATACGTACCAGTGTCAGCGCACTGTACCATCCAGAGGCAAGAAACTTCCGCAACAGCATACCGTAGACGGTTCTGCACGGACGGCCGAGAAAAATGGGCTTTGATAGGAGCGATGGTCGCTGCACGGCAAATTGATTGATGGCCCCGTACGAGATGATTGCAGAACTTGCCGATCGCCTGCTGCCGGAGGCCGTTCGGTGCCGGCTCTAGGTGTGCCACCGATCAAGCCAAGCGTCCGGGGCGGTCAAAATTCTGCCAAACAGCCGCGCCGGTGATCGACGCCACCGATAAGCGGAAGCCTCACGCGCGCGCGCGCACTCGCCCGCGCGCCTGTTCGAGGACTGCCTTGCGACGCCGATTCGTACAAGGCGTCGTCTGGTTGCCTAGCCTCGGGTCGCCCCCAGGTCTCGCAATCAGGTAGTAGGAGTAGATGCAAAAAGTCTCCGTGTTTGTGTATGTGTGTGTGTGTGTGTCTGTGTGATGTTGCGCTTTTTTCGCCCACCGTGCTCATAATTTGTGTTCGCTTTCCGTGCCAACTGGAGCTGATGATTCCTTGTGCCTTCTGCTGTACCTTGGCGATCCGGATGAGAAAAGGGAGGGCGGGAGGGTGGGGGGCGCAAACAAAAAAGGGAAGCAGGGGCTCAGATCTACCCTTCGAATAAGACACCCGCCTGTTCCATCTTGCCCCTTCGTGCCTGCATGCGACCGGTATTCATGCGCAACGATGTGGTGCCCGAGCCGTGCGGCCCAACTTGAGGTCCACACTTGGGGGCTTCCATTGTCGTGGGGCGGTTTGCCACCTCCACGGCACTCTCCTCTCCCCCTCTCTTAAATTCCTCTCTCTCTCTCGCTCTTTCTCTCTCTTACTACTGTGCTCCCTCCCCTGTTCTTTCGCTCGACGCTCACACTTCGGCACCACAAGGCGCACTTTTCGATGACGTTTCCCAAGGTTTCTTTCTTTTTCTTTTTTTTTTGCACGCAACTCGCGGCGCTCCGGCTCACCCGAGCGGGTGGGGGGGCATCCGTATAAAAGCTACCGGGCCCGGCCCGGCATAGTCAGTTCTTTCTTCGCATCCAATCGGCTCTGATCGCTTCCGCCCACTACGTGCTGGAAAGGATCTGGCCGTGTTATCCTGCCCGCCCTAAAATTCCCACAATCTTTCCCTCGAGAAACCGAAGTGCGTGTTTTGTGAGTGTGTAAAGGCTCCGCCCGAAGCAGTTTACCACAAAAGCTGTGCTTTTCAGTGAACCCAACAACAACCCGAAAATGTTCAGATTTGTGAGTTTCGTTCAAGTGGAGTGCGTCCATCGCAGCCACAGGCTCCCGGCACGATCATCCTTTTCGCCACAGTCAGTCAAAACAGTCGCTTCAATCAATCAAGTTACCGAATTGCGGCCCGCCGCGTCAAGTGGTGATGGGCGACGGCCGTGCCTGTGCCTGTGGCTGGATGGATTCTTCCGCGGCTCCGTGTGCCACTCCGTAGCTGCTGGCTCGGGCGCACCATGCGGAGCCACACGATCAGCAAGTTGTAACTCTCTTGTCGTTGTTCCCGTTCCCCCGGTTGCAGGTGCTCCTATCAACGCTGCTGGTCGCCGCGACGGCCCAGTACAACGGTGGCTACCACCGCGACCCGAAGACGGCCGCCATCCTGAGCGAGCAGCGGTACCAGTCCGGAGACGGCAAGTTCGGTGCCGCCTACACGCAGGAGGACGGTACGGACTTCAAGGAGGAGACGGACGAGCAAGGTAACCGCCGCGGCTCGTACAGCTACGTTGACCCGACCGGCCAGCGACGCACCATCTCCTACGTGGCGGGCAAGAATGGGTAAGTGTGGTGGTCGAAGTGGGTCTAAATGGAACATCCCGGGCACGCTGCTTTACCTGTACCGTTTCGCCACCCCTTTGCAACACAGCTTCCAGGCGTCCGGTGACCATCTGCCGGTAGCGCCGCCAGCACCGCCACAGCCGGCCCCGCAGCCCCAGTATCAGCCGCAGCCGCAGTACCAGCCGCAGCCGCAGTACAACGGTGGCCGCAGCTACGACGACGACGGCCAGTACGACCCGCGCTGGAACGACCCCAACTTCAGCCAGAACCAGTACTCGGCCCCGGCCCCGGCCCCTGCCCCGGCCCCGGTCCACAACTACCATGCCGCCCCGGTGGCTCCGGTCGCGCCCGTGCCCCAGTACAACCAGCACAACTACGCCCCGCAGCCCCAGACGGCCCCGGCCTGGACTACTACGCCCGCACCGCACCGCTTCCAGCCGCCAGGCAAGCTGCAGCTGAACCGAACCCCGGACGGCTACAGCTACACCTTCAACAAGGTTTAGGGTGCTAACCCTCAAGGCCCCGAGACCCCGAACGCTCCCAAGCGTCACCACCATCAAACACACGCACTCGCACACACACACACCTACTGCGAAAGAGAGAGAGAGAGAGGGGGGAGCTGCATCTGAAGAGTGAGAAGTTCCTCAACCTCCAGCCCTGCTGCCCCTCTTTAATTTTTCTTCCCAACCAACCACTCCGCTCTCCCAAACTAACTCCAGAAGAAGCACAATATCTGCCACCAGGATTTCTGATGGCCTTTGCGCCTGTCCCAAAATTCTCTCCACTACCCTTTTCACTCTTCTACTCTTTCCGTCCACTAAGTGAGTATGTGTGAGTGCGCGCGCGTGTGTGTGTATGTGTAGGAGAGAGTGTTATGTTAGCCGTTAGCCGAAGTAAGCGTTACTTTGCCTGTTGTGATATGTAAGCGTTTGTAAATCGTAGAATGTCCTTACTACCACCCTTGCCCAACTACTCCCCTCCTCCCATCCCATCTCCTTTCACCTCCCACTTCCCAATATCCTTTCCTGGATTCTTCTCGCCTTTCTTCGCACCTTCACGGCCTGGCCGCGGTAGCGGGGAAAGCGAACGAGAACCCGAGTTTAGCTTTTGCCCTTTTGGTACAGCGTGTGTCAAGTCTACGCGCCAAACTAGCGGGAGGAGAAAGACGAGAGCCACGCAATACCTATACGCGTTGAAGAGCGAGGGAGGGTTTTGTGCGAGGGCTGCAGTTACAGGATGGCAGGGAGCTAGGTAGATAGACAGAAGCAGAAGAAGAAGAAAAAAATGGAGAAAAAAAGTCATAAAACTGAACAAAACTGTAATTTTCACGAAATAGAAAAGAATTCACACTATCCCAAAAACAAAAAACAAAACCAAAGCCTGATGAAGTTTTTACTGATTGTTAATCGTCACGATACTGGAGCTGCTTGGTGGTTGCATCGAAAGGCGCGCCACTTGCTGAACAGCCGAACCTGGTATCGACTCCCGTCATCATTTCATACTTCATTTGTTTCATAACCAAAGGAGCGGAAAAATGGAGTACTACGGACCAAGGAAGAAGAGCAATGGATAGAACCAATATATCATCGAGCAGTGGTAGTGTTCCAAAACCATTCAAAATGCTTTATGAAGTGGAGTAGCAGTACAACAATGACCTGGATTGGCGTTTCCTTGTTTAGAACGAGTTTGCTCTCATTATTCAGACTTCAAATGCGTACAGATAATGAAGCCAACGTTAAGCATCATCAGGCCTGTATACAGCCCCAAGGTATCTGATTTGCATTTCAGGCTGGTCAATCATCCCTGCAAATATATGCAGGCTACTGCTAATGGCTTTCCGGGGGCTCACTGCGACAAACCCTAACCGTGTGGCGAGACGGGGGCTACACTTTCAGTTTCATTCCGGGCAATTCTCTTTGTGGCTAGAATTGGCGGCCGTCAAAGGAGTGGCCCAAGTCGATGGCATTCTAAATGATGTGGGGCACAAACGGCGATGCGGAATTGGCGCGCGGTACGAGATCAAGGCCTTCGCCGGCGCAATAAAACGCTCGATCGCGTACTTTATAAGGCAGCGTCACGGTACTAGCTTTTAACCCACCAATTCCCTCCATCGGCAAAGCGCAAAACAACAACAAAAAATGGTGAGAGGCGGAAGCAAAACCAGCAAAACTGGCATACCGGCTGCCGAAACTTGTCTTGACCGGGACGGTTTCGAAGGTGTTCGAATCGTGGCGAATTAAACGAGCCCTGTAGCAATGCTCCTTCTCCTCTCCCTCTCGCCCTCTCCACTCTACTTACACGATCTTACTAACCGCCTTTTGACGTTCGCGGCTTTGTGCTGGTGGCGGCCACGGCAAACATTACCCAGGTGACTTGTGTGCGCCCGCAAGCGAGGAAACCTGTTTTATTTATTATTTTACAAGCACCGCCGTGTATTTCGTTACTTCCATGGGGATTGCGCGAATTGCACGTATCGATTTGTTCTGTTCTCTTTGTGGCCAGGTCTCCACCAGCCTCCCCAATGCTTCCACTCGGCCGTTTGATTTGGTTTCGGTCTTGAGCGGAAATTATTGCCGCATTGAATAGACTGTGCCACAGTTCGTAAGCTGAATATAGTGGGGATGGTAACTTTAAAAACACAATAACAACAACAACAACGACAAAAACTACATACAAACAAACAATGTCGTGTGGTATGTGTCCTGCTGCTGCGTTCCAAATGTAGCATATAATTACGTTAATTAATTATTAGATACAGTAAAACAGATCAGGCCGTTTCGCATAACCTCTCACACAGCAAGAGTATCTCACTGGCAGCCTTGATCGGGCGCTATATTTTGTGCTTGTGCGGCTCGTGCCGTTTTTCTGCAACGGTGAACAACGGCGCGCACTTTGCAATGCGGATACTAGCCTTTCAGCCCACCCACCTGCCTCAGCCCACCGCATGTACTTAGTGGTGCATTCGATCGGCAATTGGGCTGGAACACTGACGCCGCTCGGTAAGTGGAGCGGGTGGCCCCGGCCCGTGTTTTACTCTCGCTTTTCCGCGCCAGTATTAATTGACCGAAAGGCGGCGGTTTCGGTGACGAGCTAAATGGTGAACCGATTTGAAAGGTGCAGCACGGAACAGAACGCGTACATTAAATCGTTCGGTCAGTCGGTTGGGTGCGCGAGGTGGAATTTTTGTTTGAGCAATCGCTGTACGTGCGGCGATACGATGGTAAGGCACGTGGAGATGAAGGTTTAATGACGGTGTGTGTAGGAGGAAGAATTGTTTATGATGGTCCAAAACAGTTATTTGATATTTTCGAACCTAGTTTTTAAGCGTGTCGCGATTACGTACAAACTTGCTGATTGATGAGAACGTAGATAACTACTTAAAATACCAAGCAACATTTGTTTGGCAGTTTAAAAACATGCAGTTTGAAATGATTGACGCTTATGAACGATGAGTTTTTTTTATGTGTATTTTTTTTAATTTAATTTAAGGTTAAGACACTATCGCTGGTCTCAGGAGTACACTAAAAAATAGATATAGTATTGATACTAATTTATATAGTTTATTTTTTATGAATTTTGTTTAAACCAGACCAAATTCAGACCAGACACAAAGAGTTACCTAAACTTCATAAAAAATACATTAGTATTCATTATTATTATTATTATATTAAATTATTATTATATTAGTACAAATACAAAAGACACTGAAAGTCAACCCCACAAATGGTACAATGGCAGGCCTTGACCGTCAACGGTTGTTGAGCCAAAAGAAGAAGAAGATAAACAGAAGATATTAGTTAAAAGTGTCAACATACGTTGTTTACATGATCGCTTTTCAAAAAATCGATTGACAACAAATCTATACATAAATTAAGCAATACGGCCTTTTTGGACCGTTACTCCTGAATAAAAAAAAAAAAATCTATACATAAAATAAAACTCTTGTTTTTGCGATTAAATGATCAAAACAAAGCAAAACAGTGAAAATGCAACAGGAAATGAACCAAAATTTTATTAAAAATAATTATTTTCATCATTTTTTCGATTGTTTGTAATCAGTAACTCTTCCCTGGATATTCAGTAACGCTTCAGTAGCACTTCATATATGATAGCAATAAAAAATGTAAATAAAAAGTGCTTGGCACCCAGGAAAATATTTGAAAAAAATTGGTCTGGCACTCAAGGTGTTAATAAAATATTTTTTTGTGTGTGGGGTTATGAGTTTGAACCATCAAATTCATTTAAAAAAATTGGAATGCTTTGAAAAATAGTCATCAAATCCGCAATTCCGATGGTGTACAACGATCCTAACGATTGAATTCTGCAAGATTATCAGCATTTTTACTAAGCACAACGGATATCTAGATTATGTTTGTTACTAGCTTCCTGGATCTATCATTTTCCTGGAAGGGCTTAGAATGCGTATGAGGACTTGCGTTGGTGCTAATTCCGTTAACCGCCACATGTTCGATAGTGGAATGGATCGTACTGCCGCACAAGAGCGGTTGCTTCGCATCGCCTACGCCAAACCACATGCACACGCACAGCGACACAGCTCGACCTGTTCGATGCGTACCTGTCCGATCAGACCTTAGTAGGCGCGGTGAGGTTCAAGGCTACGCGGCCGAGGCTTGCGTTGTGTGTTGCGTCTCGGCCCCCGGGGGTCTTTCACTCGCGTTCATATTCCGCGACCATCTCCCACCCCATGCACAGGATCTTTCACTTTCGACGGGCAGGGGTGGGCACACATCCGGTTGCATCGGTGCAATTAGCCAGGAACCGGAGAGTGTACTCGCGGGCAACAAAACACAAAAATCAGCAGGAAGTACATTCATGACTCATCCTCCCTGTCCAGCAAACTTTTTTTTTTCGTTCAGAAAATAGCAGTTGCCGGTAGGTGCAGGGATGGTTTCCTGAACTGCCCCCTTGGCACCTCGGAGTGAGGGGTTCCACATTTGTAACGCGTCGCTGCCCTCGTCATGTGCGAAGTGGCTTGCCGTTACCCATTTTCCCATAGTGCGCGGGCCTTGTAGAGCGCGAGCAGAAGGGGAAAGCGCACAACGCCGGAAGGATGAGACCTTAAAAGGAGAGCGCAGAGATAACTGTCAAAGCAGAGCTGGCCGTTGCGATGAGCGCTTTCCATCATCCCATCATGCGTGGTGCGGTCGTCGCTGTGTGCACGGCAGCCCCGGGCCCCGTCGACTCCGTGGAATGCGCCCTGACAAGGGTACGGAACGGAAAGGGGAAGAAACGGGAAACAGCAAACAATAAAAACTGACAAAGTATGACGTGATGAGTTCTTAATACTCCACGGTGCTTCCTTTATTACTTCATCGATTGTGGAATGTTACGCTTCAGCTATTCTATTGCTCTTGTTCGACCTCTCTGTCTCTTTTTCTCTTTGCTTTGCTTTCCTTTCTAACTGAATTTGTCACCAGCGGGCTTGGGAAGCTTTAGATCGATCGGTTAGGGGCCAGAGGAGCGCTCCGAAATGCTGAGCACTTGAAAAACGTAACGGCTCGGCGACATACGTGGCATTGCAACGAGGGAAACGGTTCGGGGCGAGACGAGCGGGCATGTCACCGCTCGGTTCGGATTGCCAAAATGTGAGGATTAATTCGGTCGAGATTCTGGCTCGGTAAACGGTAATTGCGCCAAGCGCCGGCTGCTTCCCCTTGCCTCTAATTGCGGCAAACAGGAAGAGTCGTTGCATTTTTTGTTGTTGTGCCGGATAGAATTACTGTCAACGCATCGCCAGAATTTGATTGCTTTGGTGGCCGGTTTTTTTTGCTTTATTGCCACCCGACTAACTATTCTTTCCTCCTTGGGCACTGTGCTGGAAAAGGATTAAGTGCGACAAATAAAAGTGTTAAATATCGGACGGCGATAGCTGGGATTGTTTCTGTCAGGCCAACGGGGATAAAGGGAAAGCGTGTAATCCCCGTTTGTTCGTGGTTTTGCATGGTTTGGACGCACGACGCAGAAATATGAGCGACCCATTCGGTTTGTTTCCAGAACCATTCCGTTTGCGTGCTATAAAGCGATGAACTGAGCGATTGGCGTTTGGGTGTTTTCGGCCAGGTCAATCCGGCAGACTTGATCATGACATTAAACGTGTTCATTCAGGATGGAAAGGGTGTGTAATGTTAGGATCACAATTATTTATTAGGAGAGAATAGAGGAGGGTGGATGGAACTGTTGATGTAGTAGTAGTGTATTATTCATTTTATTTTTTATGCGCAGAATTTGATAGTGCTATTGATTTCATAGTTAAATCTAAAGAGTCAAATCGAATGCTTCGATTAGTTGAAAAAAAAACCTAATTAGATGGTGAGCTCTTCTTCCCGGAGATATCACCTGGTATTGGTCACCCAATTTAATGCATTTATTGATATATTCCATAACCTGAATTGGCAGCAGTTGAAAGTACGTCAGGTGGATACGGCCGTTTTATTCGATATGTAAAATAATCTAACAAATCCTTAATGTATAACACTGAGCCGGTCTTATGGTACAGTCGTCAACTCGTACGACTTCACAACATGCCCGTCATGGGTTCAAGCCCCAACTAGACCGTGCCACCAAACGTGAGACTGACTATCCTGCTATGGGGGAGGTAATCCAAAAGTCACTGAAAACCAACCCCATAAGTGGTACAGGCAGGCCTTGACCAACAACGGTTGTTGAGCCAAAAGAAGAATAACACTGAGAGTATACTGCCTTACTTTAAAAATAAACATCATTTATATGCAAATAATGAAATGAATTAATATCACATTATTGTCTCGATCTCATACAATCACCAATTTGCTAGTATGTTATAGGCCTTTCGCAGATCATTACAGAGTTTTTCATTCTATCTCGAGGGTTTTCCGTCGAATCTTTAAAAATTGTTATATTGTTGTTTGGAAATAATTGGCTTTATAACGTAACACCCTATACCTTAAGTCTAGCAATAAATAGCACAAAAGCAACCGAAAAATTACAATAGATAACGCGCTGTACAGTCAGCATGGTTAAAATGAGTCGCGTGATGCCGTGCTGCGTGTTAAATTTCAGATCCATTGCAACTATGGGATCATTTTCACTGTAAGCTGGTTTAGCCAGTTGCGTTTTCAGAAGTCGATGGTTGTGAAAAGTTCTAAAGGGTACATTTGTGTTAATTTTTGCTAGTAGTTCGGACGTGTCAATCTCACCTGTCAGTAACTTACAGATACATGATGTGCTATATCACGTCTCTTTTGAAACGTGTCGTAGCCAAACAGCGTAAACTGCGAGTTTGATATGACGGACGAGGTGCTAAATTACGACATGGAGTAAAACGCAGGATAACACGTGTAACTTTTCCTGCACTTACGAAGAAATAAAGTTGTTTTGTTTTAATGTCGTTTTAGGCTAATATATGAGATAAGGTGACAAACACTGTAAAAACCATTATCAATATATGACAACACATTTGGAGGCTTTTTAACTACATCCTGCACTACGATATCTATGCTTTATCTCCAAACAACATTTGTCAACTTTACAGCAATATAACAACACATTTCAGATTCCAAGTGGCAGTATGTTACAAGATCGAGTGAAGGCTCTTAAACTAGTTTTGATTTCTTTAGAAGAGCTATCTTCATAGATTCCTTGAATTCCAAAATCCTGCGCGACATATTTTCAAGAATCTGGTGCATCTTGGACATTTAGGATCCATTATTTTAGTTGTACTATTCAGAAGAATCCATTTCCAACTACATATTTATATCAAGGCAAACGTTTCCCAATAGCAAACTATTCCTGAGATTAGTGCCACTGGATGACATAGTTCACACAAATAAAGGTCCTTTAAATCAGAGTATAAATTGAACAAATCGCAGTTACAGGGGTTAAATGTTGAGTGATTTTTATTTTTTTGATCTCAATACCCTGGAGCTCCTGGATGCTCAAACGAATTCTCGGTTCCTCAGGAAACTTTCATCATCTCAAGAACTGACCAGGTCGTCACCTTGATGGGAAACTCAGACGGCTTAAGAGTTACTCTGCACATCTTCAGCTCGGCCAAGAGTCACATAGTGCAGTGAAGCCGCTAAAAGGATTTCCCATCCGCTCCCCGGATAGCCGGAGAATGTCTCAAGAATCTTGCCAGCACCCGACAACGCCCTACCCGAGCACCAGGTGGAACATTGGTGTAGCGTGAGAAATACCACTGCATACAGCCCCTCCCAAGATGCTCCTTAGATGGCGACAAATCACCGCTACTACAAAAACCACCGAAAATCTCCAAATCGTGCCACCTGCTGGCCGATAGTGCGGTTGTGTTGTTTTTTTTTTCTATTCGAGACCCAACCACGTGAGCCCAAGCTCCAAGAGCGTCCTCTTGAGATGTATCAACATTTTTATACATTTTCTAGTGGGCCCTTGAGCAATTATTTGCGGCGCGCAGCAGATTGACGGTAAAACGCGGGCAAAACGCCAACGAGCGTAACAACAAAACGAAAAGAGGGAAAGCGTTGAGCGTCAGCAAGTCCTCGGCGGATTGTTGAAGGACTTTTTGGCCCTGGTTGGCGCAAAAATCCAATCAACCGAAGGGGTCAGGCACGCACACACAATCGTCACACGACTCGATGGGCATAGGGTTTCCTTTTTCCCGCGGGTGCAGTTGGTTTTTATTGTGTGCTTCATCTTTTGCTGCCGCGGAATGGTGAGCCGGTGGGCCCGTTTTGCTTGCACGGTCGGGCCAGTCCAATATGCTACTGGCAGCAGGCACCATAATGAGGGCAGCACGGCAAAAATTAGCCACACAGTGGTGAGAGCTGTGTGTGCTAGGAGCAACAAAAAAAAAAACACAAAACTGCACAGCCACGAAGGGCAGCATAAGGTTGCGTTTTGAATGCGGTTTTGGTGAAAGAGTTGCGAAATGGATAAGGGCAGTGCGTCGCTTCGATAACAAAGCAAACACAATAACGCACACCAATCGGTGCACTATTGTTTTAGCAGCGCAGTTTGCGAAACGGTTGGGAAAGCGGGAGGCATTAGTGCTTGTGAATTAATTTATGAACAATAAAGTGTAAGCGGAGAAAGAGGGAACCGTGGTAGAGCTTACAGAAGAAAGAGAAACGAAAAACGCCACCAACGTATGCAAAACAGAAGGGCCAGATTTGCAACAGTTTTTCGAGTAGTCGGTAAAGTAGAGTAGCCCGCTTTTGTGTTACGCTGATGACAATCGACAAGTGGGTGATTGTAAGTTACGGTCTAGTGGGCCGACAATAAATCTGTGTAATCCACTTTCAATTTTGCTACAGTAATTTACCTTTGTAGCCGTTTGTTTTATTATTTTTGGTATCATTTTGTATGCCATACTGAAGTCCCTTCGTGCATTGGTAGGCTTTTGTATTATATTTTGCATGCAGAAAAAAGGTACTTTTCATAATTTCCCACAAACATGTTCATTTGCTGCATGAAAATGAATAATCATAGTCAAAAAAAAGGACGCATCGTTTACCGTGCAATGCTAGCTTAATTACTTTTCGATTTTGAAGCGAACGCTCCGCTCGAGACCAACCGTTCGTTGTGGTTTTACACTTAAGTGGAAATTCTGGCACCAAGGGTGGGAGAAGGACCCGGGCATTACCATTGCCGTCGTGAATATTAATAAATCTAATCGCGAGTGAACGCATAACCGTTCCGCCAGCCGCCAAGTACTTCAGGGCCGCAGTGTCGAGAATGCAATGCTCATAATGGTTTATTAACAAATTTCTCCGGTTGACTGCCTGAGCGAGGACGTGCGAGGCCGCGACGATGCAGCGGAAGGGCGCGAGCAGGGAAAAATAACGACCGAAATGAATGTCAACGGTGTGATCTGCTTCCCGTGCCGCACCGTAAGTGCCGTTTATTACGCAATATGGTCGCATCTTTGGCTAGCTTTATTACACGGCGGCAACCCGTGTGAGGAATGGTAAGTATGTCGCCCAGAGCTTCCGGAGGGCTGGGGAAGGAAATTAACCGTGCACAAGTTATATAAATATTTGTCGATTTGTGTCCCGGTGCGTCTTTGTGCCACTGCCAGCGAAAGACGAAATGAGATTCTCGTACCGCTCAGTGGGAGGGTAAGGAATGAGGACAATTATTCTTTCGGGATTTGTGAAATTTCATTACGCAACAAACATTGTTTTTTTTCAGAACGAATCTTTTATCACCATTTTCATTTCTGCATAAAGATTTAATGGATTGCAAGACGATTTGAATTTGTGCAGTTTGCTAGTCGATAGCGCCTAAATGTATGTAGTCGATTATGTTTGGAAATGGACGACGCTGGACTAAAACGGTAATATAAGATCGATCTGTTCTTGCTTGGGAATGAAGCTATCCTTATGATCCTTATGTATCCTTCTATGTATCTTTATGATCCTTACATGATGTGTATCGTTATGATTATCCTTACGATGTGTTCTTATTTGATGTTTTTGAGACGGCTCGCTCAAGCTGTTTGATTTTTTTAAAACTAACATAGATGTTTGTTCAACGACTTTACTTTCATTTGCAGAAGAACACTCGGATCTTACCGTATACCGTATCTAAATGCTGTTTAATGCACATTATTTATCAACTTTTTTGTATAGTTTTGAAAGTTTAGTTTGCAGAAGAATGTTTAAATTGTTCAAAATACACCTTTTCAAACGTATTTTTTAATAACTCTAAAATTATGGTTTTTTTTTAATGTTTTGTATTAGCTTGTTTTGAACTTATTCCACTCAACTCATCAAAATATGCAATAACTCACAATAAAGGACACTTAAACCTATAAAAATTAAATCAGATATAATTCCAAACGCCAGAGCAGTCAAAATTTGAGGAGTTATCATTGACTCAAGGTTAAAATTTCGACAACACTTTCTCTAAGTTAAAAAAAATGATCAAAAGCAGATTAAGTATTCTTCATATGTTAGGTTGTGGAAATAAGAGATCGGCAAGACGCACACTTCTCACTATTTTTAACAGTTGGTTTGTTCCATAATTATTGAATTCATTACCATGAGCGATGCCAACTTTGGCTGCAAGCTAGCCCCAATGTACCACTCTGCTCTGAAAAAAATTACAGGAGCTTTTATCACTAGCCCAAACACCGCAGTACTTTGTGAGAGTGGACAATTACCTCTCGATCATTTTGCAGTCCACAGCATGCCCAACATAGCTAAACTCACAAGCTGTTCGATTAGACCTTGGTACGAAAAAATCCCCACAATCGACTAGACATTGCAAAAACTAAGCAAACACGAACAACAAATAGTACAAAACTATCAAATGCTAATCGCCAACAAATATAAAATATATAATAAAATTTATACTGATGGCTCGGTCTAAAATAGTTCTGCTGGCTGTGGCATATCATCGCCAAATTCTCGCTGTAGTATTAAGCTTCCGGAGAATACATCAATATTCTCACCAGAGGCTATTGCTTTTATGATAGCAACTGAAGAAGCGATCGTAAATGACAAACCTAACGTTATTTTCACAGATAGCGCTAGTGTTCTGAAAGCATTAGAGAAAGGATCCATACGAATCCCCGAAACCCCCCATACTAACTATCGTATCACTATCAAAAGACAGGTCAATCGAATTCTGTTGGATACCAGGACATAAAGGAATCGCAGGAAACGAAGTAGCTGACCGTCTTGCGAATGAAGGTAGGATGATCAAAGATCATGTAGATGGAACTATCTCTAGAAGTGATGCATCCTTGTGGTGGAAAGTATTTATAAATCAAAGCTGGCAAAACATTTGGAACAATACACCCCTTACCAAACTTAAAAAAATAAAACAAACAACGGCACTTTGGAACGATCCACTAGATCACAGCGATCAAAGAGTGTTAACAAGGTTGAGAATTGGACACTGCCCATTTTGTGGATGTGATACAACGGTGGAACACATTTTAATGAATTGTTTTGGATATTCCGCAGAGAAGAAAAGACACAGACTTGGAGAGCAGTTGGACATTGTACTTTCCAACAATTACAATGACATTGAAAAACTTTTGAATTTCTTAAAGGACACTAATCCAAACAAATTCGTACAAACAAGTGTAGGAATAAATATAAAGATAAAGATAAAGATTGAAATATTTATAAAAACATAATTTAAATGAAAAAAGCATTAGAATTAACAAACATTTTCACCTTTCACCATTACCATAAGAACTCTTGTTTTTTTCTTCTTTAACTTTTATTTTTTTAAATCTCAAATAGTATTAGTAGTTTCTGAATTGTAAATTACGAGAGGCAAATGCTAAAAAGCCTCGTAAAAAATAAAACAACAACAACAACTTCAAGTTTAAATAACCCTATAACCATTACCAGCAACACTTTCGTGTATAGGCAAAGCAAAAAAAAAAATAGAAAGAATAAGAACGAAAACTCCTCAGGTTTACTAATGCATGTGAGAAATCCTAATTATCTGCAATAAGTCTTTGTTGCCTTAGAATTAGCGCAGTGTTCCGAACCGAATTGTGCCGGACAATTGTGACTGCGCAAGGATAAGTAAACTACTTAAAACTCCCTTACACACACACACACACACACAATGCAAGCTGCATGCACTGAGCTCATTTGTGCCTTTTAACGTCCGTAACACAGCCAGCTATGCAAAAATCACCCATTCCTTCCTCGAACGAACAATACCGAAATCACAGGAAAAGCGAGTCGAAAGCTCCTTTCTATCGATGCCGCCCAAATCCTCTTCGAGCCGCCATATCAGCCGCTCGTGATCACCAGAACATTGCGAGCGAAAGCTAAAGTAAGAGAGTGATAAAGAAAGAGAGGAAAAGAGAGAGAGAGATAGAGAGAGACAGGAAAGATCGAGCGATCATTCGACGCATGCAAATCCTTGGCCAAAAAGAAAAGGGTCCCGCTCGGGACCGCATTCGCCGCGGCCATTTGCAAAAGAATGGCTTAATCCTGCAGCTAATAGATCAGATTTGTCCGGTAATTACTCCGGCAGAGCAGCAGCGGACGACGGAAAAAAGAGCATTTCCAAGAGCCCCTCGGCGGGTCGCTTTTGTTTTGCGGGGTGCGCCCTTTTGTGTACAAAGCCGTAAGGCGGGAGCTGCGATTGTTCGGGGATGCAAGCAAACTGAGGCCGCCGTGGCAGAGGCCGGTGGTGTTTTTGCAGACGTGCGAAGGATTCATGTGTGTGTGTGTGTGTGTGTGCTTGGATATGGCAGGGGCCACAGGGGCTTCGAAAAATATTGGTTGACTTTGTTGTCGTTATTTAGGACGCGCCCTCCCGGCTCTCGGTGCAAATCAATGCACCGAAATTGATAGAGAACATTCAGACCAAGCTAAAGGTAGCGAAACGAAACAGTGTTGTGAGCGAGGGCTCAGAGGTGGTGAGGAATCTGCACCACTTCCCATTGGCAGCAATTCAGCGCTGCAAGGGGAATCCGGTGTGCCAGTGTTTCCTTTTCATTAGGATCATCCGGAAAGGGAAAGATCGTCGGAGGACTTGCACGGCGTACGGCTTTCGGGATTGTTCTAGGCCGAGGGGCCCTCGCTCGCACTCACCGGGCAACCGTATTGCCCTGCTCTAATCCACTGCGATCGTTTGAGCCTGGTTCTGCAGGGACCGTGCAGGGGGGGGGGGGAGGGAGGTGTGCGGGTTTGTTTTTGCAAGCAAGCTGCCAATGTGCTTGTGTGTAAGTACCGGCCACCGGTATTTAGCGGTTAGCGGCAAAGGCGAATGCCTGCTGAGCTCCGGTGTCAAACGGCAGCGCGCAAAGCGGACACAAACTGACACACAAAGAGGAAAGAAAAGCGTAAAGTCTGTAAGCTGAGTTTGTGCTCTGCGCTCGATGCTGGACAGCGATATGCTAATACCATACCGATAGAGCCTCTCGGAGGCAGCGGCTCCAGGTAAGCGTACGGCCAGCTTTCGGCGAAAAACACTTGGCAATAGGGGTTTCGAGCTTACTGCAAAGGTAACGGGAAGGGGTTTTTGTGTATCCTGTTCACCCGAAAACTACTTGAAGGATGAGTAATTATCATCATTTACCCGGGATTTTGATGCTGCATTGTTGCGCTGCCGGGAAAGTGCCTGTGGACGAGGGGGCCCGGTCGTGCCTTGCGGGATGGGTTTAAATATTAAAAATAATATTTATGATAAATATTAAATTATACCGGCACTTGAGCGGGAAGCTACCGGCTGCACGAGACGAGCTGCTTCCCCCTGTTCGCCGGTCGGTAAAAAAGGTTTGGTGCGCGGCTGTAACTGTCCGGGCGTGCCAACCGGAAGCTCTGTTTCTAGCGACCGTTTTTTTTTTTTTTTGGCGGATGTGCAAGGATGGTGAATGGCTTTGACAAGGAAATTTGTCTGAATAAGGTGTGATGGAAAGATGAAATGCTGTTTCATAAAAGTGAACTCTTTTAACCATGAAATACTGTAGACATTGGGGTCCTTCACGATTCTAGTCAGTTTTTGGTATGGAGTTTGACAGTTGGAGGCTGAAATCAAGTAAACATTCCATACAAAACCACACACAAAACTAGCCTGCAATTTTCAGTCTAGATTATTCTAGCCTCAAAGCTAGAATTAGATTCGAGTACCTGCTCGAACCTAATGGCAAAACAAGGTGGTGTTTACATTTATCCCAAGGTGCATTCAAGAGATCTGATGACGGATTCCACGATCAAAGTGTATGTAGTCCGGGTGGTCTTTTTATTACCAAATTTGAATATCACTTTTTGACAGATGGTGAAATTTTTTGTTGAAAGAAGCTTTCTGAAGGCTGGCCAGATCCCTTCGGACTGTCAGGCTATGCCATTCCTACAATCAATCGACCTTTCAATTCAAGAGTTTGAAAATGTTCCCATACTCAAGGTAAATCCTCTAAACTCCAACGTTTCCAGTAAGGGAAACCCCTTCAGGGTTTCTATGATCGCCAGGACGATGATGTGTCGAACAAGTTTTATTACATCTCGGCTCATGTCCACCTCAGAGAAACCATAACGTACCGCGACGTCTCATCAAGCCTGCGTTAGAGCCCTAGTGAAACTGAACATGTAATTTTTTTGGGTTTTTTTTGCTATATTTCAATAAATTTTTATCATAATATGGCTTATTCTATACCAAAAAAAGAATATTCAATTCTTCATTTATCTAGACTCTAAACCATGTTGAATTAATAAATAAAATGCATTCTTTTGTGATTCCCCACTTTCTTCATAGTGAAAAAATAATGGTCAGCGGGGAATGACAAGGAAATGTATTAAATTCATTATTCCAATATATTTTACAGACTAAATAGTTGGGGAATTGAGAATCCTTTCTTTTTGTGTACGATCAGTGGCGGATTTAACGGTGCGCGGACTGAGTGGCCGCGAAGGGCCCCGTCAATGTAGGGGCCCCGTGTATGGTAATTCCAGCATATAGAACAGTGTGTACAGTAGTCTCAGCAAGAGCTTCTGTGCTAGATAGAGGCTCCATGGCTGAAGGGATTCATAAACTATAGGGGCCCAGTACAGGGATTCTGAGCACCCCCCCCCCCAGCAAACCATGAAAGTGTGTTTGATTCAAAACCAAATGCAACTATATGTACCAACCGGGGGCCTCCTCTCCTTTTAACACTTAAGGCCCCCAACACCCTAAATCCGCCACTGTGTACTATAAGCCATATGCAGATAAATATTAAATGAAATGTAGAAAAAAAATCACGTTCAGTTTCACGCAAGGTCTAAAGTGAACTTTACAGTGATATTCTATATTAGTAGATATTCGAGTGTAGCGAATGTCTTGGGACCGCATAAACCGCGCAACTAGGAAACATCCTGTACACTGTACTAAATGTTAATGGATTATTGGGATATTAAAAAAAGGTTTATTATGTGTATACCATGCGAACTAGCCGGTCTCGTGATACAGTCATCAACTCGTGCGACTTCACAACATACCCGTCATGGGTTCAAGCCCCGAATAGACCGTGCCGTCATACGTAGGACTGACAATCCTGCTATGGGAGGTAATCCAAAAGTCACTGAAAGCCAAGCCTACAAGTGGTTCAGGCAGGCCTTGACCGACAACGGTTGTTGAGCCATAGGAAAAAGAAGACCATGCGTACTATGAAGAGTTATAGTAAGAAGTAAAATAATAACTTAACTACAAAGATAGCTTGGGTCGGGTATATTTTACAAGCATTGGAACTCACTTAAAAACTCTCAATGAATCATGACAGATCTACAATAATGAAGCTATCTACCTTACTATTTCAATGCATGTCATGTCCTCAATGCAAATTTTAGGAAAGAATCAATCCATACCTAAAGCCCACTAGACAGCTGTTGGATCGAAAAGCCAATAATACTTTGATATAAAGTATGATAATGATACTTTGTTTGATTTATTATATCAAACTCACCAAAACGACAAATGGTTATCCGGTTACTGCCTAGAGTGGTTGAGTTGTCGGTAACAAAAATCCACAACATAGCTCTTCAATGCAATAGAAAAAAATATTTAATTATTCAAACTAGAGAAGGTAACAGCGCTAGAAACAGGCAGCACTAACGCAAACTAATCGGCTGGGTAAGTCTTTGAGGGGCCCCGAAAAAGGGAAGCCACTCCTTGCTTACAATTCAATTTTAATCTCAATCCTTCTTAGGTGTAGAATTTCCGATACAATATTTCGCTCGATACTTCAGAAAAGCCGATATTCGTATGACCGCTTAGTGCTTTCACTCGTGTTAATCCGCCACCGGCTAGAATATGTACCAGAGATGTACCAAATTTCTTAACTTAGTCGAAAATTTAATATCTCTTAGAACGCGAATGCCTTATCAAAAGTGTTAAATTGAAAGTGGCAATTAAATCAGTCGTAGTGGCTGCGATCAGTTCTTATCTAGTACCACAAAACTTTTCCTATCAATGTGATGAATGTCATTGTATTAATTCGGTATGTTACGTCAAGTGAAGGATGTATATATCCAGGAGAAACATGAACCACGAGCTTGCCAAACAGTAGTGGGTACCATATATACGGTACGGTAGTGAAAGCTAGTCCCGTGGTACAGAGGTCAACCCGCACGACTTGACAACATGCCCGTCGTGGGTTCAAGCCAAGAATGGATTATCCCTCCCTAGCAAGCAGTGACTATCCGGCTGCGTTGCACTGAATAAGTCTCGAAAGTCTGTGTACAGGTCGGCATGTTCGCAAAGGGGACGTTACGCCTAATATAAGAAGAAGTGTAGGTCGACAAGATACGATGGATGAGGCATACTATGAAGTTGTTCCACAACCACTAGTTGCAAAAGAGCACAGCGAGCCAAGATCAGATGAAGCAAAACCAGTTGGAATTCGGGGGTACCTTCAAGAATGGTAAACGACGTTGAACGGGCCATGGCACGACGACCAACGAAATATATAGAGATAGAGAAAGTACAGACCTTTAGTGTGTAGTACAATTGCATACATGTAAACTTGAAATCGACCTAGATGTATCAATCTTCCGTAACCGCTAAGAGTATCACAGCAAAAAGTGAAAGCTAAAAAACCAAAGTCCTCTCTAACCAACCGTCCAACAGCTGTGTGTTCCGTTTACCTGGTCACACCCATCCACATCATCATCATCGTCATCATTATCCTGATGCGCTCTAGCCGTAAAGTATGCTTGCTCGACACGCACACACACACACACATACCCAAAAACTCCTCGTCAAAGCGTGCGAGTCGTTTAGCACTTCATAAAATCGATCATAACAAATCATAAATCACTGGCACCAGCAGGGGCGATACCGTCGCAAACCGGCCAACAACACAAACACTGATATCCGTTTTGTCCACCGCAAGCCCACCCCCTGCCCCGCTACCTGCGAGATGTGGGAAGTCACCGGCCGCAAAACCCCGGTAACGGTACAACCATCGAATGCATGTATAACGGCGACACTGGCTAACGGCAAACAGACTTTTGTGATGGCAGGATGGCCATCCCTTTCCCGGTGTGCCTGGCCCGCTCGGTCAATTGAGAAGCCGAGAATAAACCGGCAAGAAGCAACAAGGGAGAGGGGAACAAAAAGGTAGCAACAAACCGGTAGACAGTAATCCGCAATAAAAGATTGTTCTTATGGTGTGGAAAAAAAAACGGGGAAACGTTATGGTAGGTCGGCTTTTCTTTCTCACACAGGATGCAGCATCATGAATAGACACGATCAGATTGCCCGGTCCTTCCAAGCAAATTGGTACCAATAATGTTCGTACACGGATTTTTCACCGGTTTGATGTGTAACCTGCATTGCAGGCGGTTTTTTTTCTCTCGGCACCTCAACTCAAAAGCCAAATTACTCTGGCTGAAGTGTCGATGATGACAGTTTTCTTCGTGTGCATTTGTTTGTTCCACTATTCAAATCCGGAGCATACTGCCACAGATACGGCAGCAGAGGGCTCGCAAGACGCATGATTGCCCGGCACACATAATCGCCGTCATAAAACTGAATTGGCAATAAACATTCCCGGTTAACTGACAACATTTTCACCAGCTTCTCCACCCTCGGAGCCATCGTAGCAAAATGGGGGAAAAAAATTATGATTTTATAACAGCTTAAAAATTACCTCCGGTCTGCAGCCACATCCATCTCGGAGGTACGGAATGCTCTTTGGGTTTGCTTTTGTTTTGCTTCCTTTCCTTTCGCTTGTCTCTGGGAGTCGGGCCGTTGTGGTGCGGGGGTCTTTTACGACGTGGCTACGGCGTCCGAGCGCTGGCGATTAAGCCTTGCTGACTGAGGGGCGGAGGGTTGGCAGTTTATGGCCAAGCGGACGTGTGTTAGGCTTGTTTGGTTTTGGTGTGTATGCGTTTTTTTATTGCACTCATAATACCAGTGTAATACCTGTCAGCAGGAGGGTGTTTTTTTGCCGTTTCCAGATATTCACAGCTTTTTTGTGCTTTGAGTTTGCCTCGAAGGTTGTTCGATTAACATTGAAGTCGACTGAAGAAACTGGTTCATGAATGTAGATGAGGTGAGATGATGTTTTTCTTTTTTCGAAATACGAAGGAGCATAAACATACTTTCATTGAACTGTAGTGTACCGTGCTAGCATAGAACTTGTTCGGAAGGAGATTCTGCTGCATTTGATTTTTTCAAACTAACAATACATGCACTTTACTCGGTTTTCATCTTCGTACCGAAATAATAACAGCAATCTTAGAACATTTTAGCACTTTAATTCTTCAACATGTTGGAATCTTGTAGATGTTATTCGTTATGAGGGATATTTTTTGAGTATTTTGATTTGCTCGTTATGCGAAGAACTCGTTAAAAGGGGGCTAATTAAGGGCATTCACTGTACTTGTTTACGTTAAATATTAAAAAGTCTGTTGGGTTTATTATTCAGCGACTGTATTGATCCACGTATTGCAAGTCAGTGTCCGCCATCGCATTTTTTATCTTCGTCCGTGCATTGCTCATATTACTCGCTGTCTACCGTCAGACGTTTGACTCTGGTGCTAAATCGAATCATTTTCCGACTGATTAGTAGAAACTATACGTAAAACAATCAACATGTTCATTTTGGAAGACCCTACTTTAATCATATACTGGGGAAGTTTGAGAGCATTTAAACATTTACTTCAATAATTTTTTGAAGCGTGATACATTTCAGGACCTCTTGACAAAAGCTGAAGCTTTGACTGTCAATGCAAGTACATTGAAAGGCTAAAAACTCTAGGCTTCGTATGGATGCATTTATTCATTAAAGTGTGTTTTGAAATAAGTGGAGACTTCTTTTCATTGTCATGTGTCTAATATCCTATAGTCTTGCTGCATTGTTCATTATAGTATTTGCTTCACGGATGAAAGCGCAGATAGCATTCGTCATACTGATCTTCGTTATCATGTTTTCCGAATCTGCTATAACTTGGAATGTACTTTACTGTATAGTTGTTTTTTGATCATCAACAACGCACGAATTAATATTTCATGTCTACACTTAAAATGCAAAACAAAAAATCACATCTCTCTCATTATCCCCTTCATCATGGCCGACAGCAAACTAATCCTAGTCGCCCTGCGTTGTCCCGTCCTTGGTGACATCACGCTGTCCCAGACACCAATTAGGTTCAATTAATAACACCAGTTAATGGCCGCGAAGGGTGCTGTGCGGAGTACCGGTGAAAGATAACCGACCAAGCACCCTTCTTTTTCGCGGGTTTCGCGTCAACCGGAAACCCTCCTGTAACGCACTTTTGAAGAAGATGACGCGCCGATATCCTAATTCGGTGCTAGCGCACCCGCAACTGCATACGGTCCTGCGTGCGCACACATACACACGTGTCCTAGAGTGGAAAATCTTACTATCCTGGTGGATTCGCCTTTCCCAGCGTGAGCGCGCGCACGCTGGTGTCGAAAAATCAAAACTTTTCCCGCACGGCAAACAACAAAGCAACCGCTCTGGTCGCACTGATTCACGGGCACGCGTGACGGAGATGTTTGAAGAAGTGATTAAAAGCAAAAGTAGGTCCCGGAACAAATCCCCGGCCACCGGATACCGGTGCCCCCGCACAGCTACTTCCCTCTTTGGGCTGTTTCGCAAGCAGGATGATACAATTATCGTGCTCGTTGACACGACGAACATGCTATGTTTGCCGATAAACAGCAGCCCATAGATAGATAGATAGAGAGTGAAAGAGAGAGAGAAAACGGCAAAACGGCTCTTAATGACACTCGAACACTTGGTCCCTCGCGAAGCTGGGATAGGTCCGGTTGGATTGCGTACTTCAGGACGCACCCGTCTGGGTGTCGAGTGTGACACCCCGGGAAAAAAGCAAACCACTTCTGATTTGGCCGGGTGCAACTGTATGATCCAGGGAGTTGGGAGACAGTAAAATAAATAAAAACACTCTTCAAGTGACAACCGAAGTCGGGAAATCGCATTATACTCAGCTTGTCTGATGTTTATAGAAAGACGCGTTTGTAATAGCGTTTGGCGTGGATTGAAGTTGGGCGTGTTAGGGCAATGATTAAGAAGGCGAATCTTAACTGCCCAATGGCCGTAGAAAGTATGCACCATGCAAGGTAACTAACCCGCAAAAATCTAAACACCAGTACGAAATCTATCATAGATCGGTGTCTATGGCAGTACTTATTCCAAATTAAACATCAAAGTTATACATTAGCGATAGAAATCTCAATGGACGTGGGGGAAAATAGGTATTTAAGAAACTTGCTCTGAAATTCAATAAACAATACATTTAACTCTATTATTTTTTTTAAATATTCGAAGCCTACACTCTACCGAATGTATGCTAATTTATGAGATGAATCTATTGAGCTTCAATAATAATAATAATTTAATGTTAAAACAAAACATAAATAAAAATCATCTACAAGTGTAATTGTGTGAGGCAATTAAAGATATGGTTCAACATAGTCATAGGCCATACTTCGTTTTAATGCATACTTGGTTTGTGAATATTTACTTAGTTAACACTTTGACCGCCAGCCTGACGTCACAGTTTTTGAGTGAGCACGTAGCGCATGGCAAGAGAGCGATGAGAGCGACAGTTTCTCGGGCCATTGTTATCACTCTTTTGTTTCATTGCGATAAGCGGCGTAGCACATGTCGTTCTCGTTCTCTCTTTCCTACCTCATTCGTTCTCAAGAGAATCACTGAGCGTCAGATACAAAGCTGAGTGGTGAGCAAAGCCGTCATACGAAATCATATGACGCGGCGCTTAAAGTGTTAAATAAAAATTTAGAATTTAGCCGGTCTCGTAGTACAGTCGTCAACTCGTACGACTTAACAACATGCCTGTCATGGGTTCAATCCCCAAATAGACCGCGCCGCCATACGTAGGACTGACTATCCTGCTATGGGGGGGGGAATCAATTAGTCACTGAAAGCCAAGCCCACAAGTGGGTACAGGCAGGCCTTGACCGACATCGGTTGTTGAGCCAAAGAAGAAGAAGTTAAATAAGATGACGTTTAATCGCTTTATTTCGAGTTAACGAGTCGGACGATAATAAAAAAAATCAATCTAAGGATTAGTTTATAATTCTTCATTTCAAATGACAGTTTAGGTTATAAAACGTACCTGCTGTTCATAAACTCTGTTTGTAATGTATGTTGAGCATACAAAATAGTTGTGAAGTACAGTTTTGCTGATATTCCAGGATATTATGTTGTCTCATTACGAGGTTATTTTTCGCTGGTTTTCCATAAAACCGTTCTTTGCTGGCAGATCACTAGCAAGGTAGTTCCAACAAGGAACTCCTTAAAAAAACATGTTCTAGATTGCAAAGACTACATTCAAAATACTTTTAGGAGATGAGTAAAGCACAAACATATTAGAAAAGTAAATAATAAACAACTCCACCTCCTACCAGCTCTGAACGAATGTCATGTAGCAACGGAATCAAACTACATACACTTTATTCTAGAAAAAAATCTCCGAATCGGTAACATATGCCGCATACCTTTCTATTGCCCCCGTCTCTCAATTTTTCTCTTACCTCTTCTCGCAAAAAAAGAATATAAAATAAACCATCATTACAATTGCACCTCTGCCCGTAATGGATTTTCGATTGCAACAGTAAAACCAATTAGTCACCCCGAACAAAGCCCACAAGCGATACATCGAATGCATGGGTAAGGACGATGCCAAAAAGCTAGACCTTGAAGGTCCCTTGTAGGCACATTCGGATTTAATTGATTTGCGAGCATGTTTTCGGCTTGTCGAATGCGACGAAACACGGCCAGGATCCAAACATCAACAGCAATGGCAGAAAAGGCAGACAACACTTTCTTTACCTGCGTGTAAAAACTCCGATGGGTGCCGATATTCGCAAAACCAGGAGGACGAAGAAACGGTGCAGCATTCAAATACAAAAGCGGGCAAAAACTCATTACATGCCGGCTCAAGGCGCGAGCGAACGCGCGCACAATCTTCGCCTTGGTCCCAAACTGGACCCGACAATGGACGGATTACATTAATTAGAAATGAAAATATTGTGTGCATGTGTGTGTGTGTGTGAGCTTTCTCGAGAAAAGAGCCTGGACAACTCAATTATTTTCCCTTTTCTTGTCTTCAATTCCGGAAGAAAAAGAGAACAGTGAATGGTAACAAAATATAAATAAAAAAACGCAACCGGCAGGACCAATCAGAGTAAAGTCGCACGGGTAGCCCGCGTGCGGACAGGGGCGACGATGGCAACTGTCAAATGATCAACAGTTTTTCTGCCATTTGGAGACAAATTTGAAAGAAAAAAAATTGTCATGTGGAGGCAGTCCAGGAATGTTTGTGCTCGGGCCGTTCGGCTGATCCTTCGGCTTTCGGTTCTTGGTTAAGCTGACAGAGTGATTGCTCATTTTTTGGTGTTGTGTGTTTGTTGCCTGCACATCCTGCGGTCATTCTTTGCGGGATATACTGGTATGCTCCATGGTAAGCAGCCTTTATCCCACCTTTGTCACTACACGGATGACGTAAACGTCGCATTTGCAGTGATTATTGTTTGCAGCGTTCCTCCAAAGGATCTCGTTTATGCTGGTTCATTAAAAAAATAAGCACACATACTCCGTGCTGCTCTCACTGGAGGCTCTATGGCGGGGTAGTAATTGCTGGAGAAAACACAGCAACACATAGCTGTCACGGCGGGTGCTTTTGCTAATGGCAGAGCAATGGAGCAGTTTAAATGTTTGCCAAAACAGACCGCCCAGTTGTTACAGGCTGGGTAGGGACGGCCACGCTATTGACGGTGTTCGACTAGATATAGATCGCAGATATAGACCGGCCCAGTACCTGTTAAAGATGCGGGAAGATGCGAGAGAGTGAGCAATGAAGACATCGAGCCCGACAAGACTACCCGTGTGTTCCATGCCGGCATGCGGGTACCTAACCAAGGGTGCGAACAGTTCAATTTTCCTGCTCCGCAACGGGTACGTTGGTTGCTGGAGTATCCATTGAATATTGGAGCGCAATGAAGCATAAGTTAGAATGATCCGTTAGCAGGCCAGCCACCCCTTCGGACACAAAATCAACGCGAAGAATAAACAGGTACCAGCTACGTTTGAAGTCTATAACAGTGGTGTAGAGCTGTTACCACTTTATGAAATAAAACACAAACAGTTGCTGAACTGATGGGCTCGTGCACGCCCATCCGAACTGGATGTTAATGAAGGAATGAACGCGTTGCAGCATTGGAACGTGTTTTGTTTTTTCTTCTTGGGGGTAAGAGCCCTCGACTAATGAACATTATTATGGGCGAATTGTTTAACGTAAATATACGGAGGCTTTACCGGGAGAATTGCTCAGCTTTATGATTTGGTTTAATAATCGAACCTCCCGATGGCTTCACTACCCGTTGTAGGGGTGCTTTTCGCCAACAGCAAAACGTGAATCGCTTGTTCACTTTTGCCACCCCTCCCCTGCAGCAACACTTCTTTACCAAGGACACAGTGATGAAGAACACGCCGCTGACAGCGCATGGGACAGCCAAAACCATGGCTCGAAAGAGCTGCCCTCCGCATGTGCGTCTTCGTCCAGTTCCTTTCGCGGGCAGGTTGACTAGCTGATTTCTTTCCTTCCCCATTTGCTGCTGAGTCGGTTTGGCAAAAGGAACAGCAGCAAACCACCCAATTTCCACGGAAGTGCGGAAGCTGCTCAACCGATGCCGATTCGTTGTGTTCCTGTGCGCTTCCTGCCTTAGCGTTCGGTGACTTAGAAGCTTTCTGCTTGCACGGCACAACACAATGGCAATCCCGGCTTTTTCGGGGCCGTTCGGCATTTCCTTCCCATTCGACAATCCATGCTCACGGGCGGAGGGGTTATTATTTTTTTTTTGCATGCCTTTGCCACCTTTCCTGAACAGTTCCCGTGAGGTGCATTCGGTGCGGAACCGGGAACCTGAGCCGTGTCCTGAGGTTGTGAAACGGGAAGCAACAAAGAAGGACAAGCAGCAGCAACAGCAACCAAAAAAGTCGAGCAATGAAGATGTCGAGATGTTGAATAGTCGAGTCGTCGCCAATGAATGGCGAACAAAACAACACGGGGAAATCAGAAAGACAAGAAAAAGAAGAAGAAGAAGGTTAGAACATCCCGCAAATAAAAGGAAAATCTCGGCCGGAATGGTGAAATATGATGAGATGCGACCGGGGGCCCTTCGCTTTGAAAAAGGACAATGGCTCACGTACGCTACCGGAGTGTCTTCGCGGTAAATCCGCATCCCATTGAAGCTTTTCCCGCTGCTGGGAGAGGCTGGAGCTATTCAGCTTTCCAGCGTTTGATTTGAACGTTAGATGTGTGTGCGCTCGTTTTGAATGCATTATTTTTTTTTCTTAGCTTTGTTTTGGCTGTTCTACCTTCTCCGCGGGATTTACTGGGATCGGTTTGCCCGGTTGCCGTCCCTTTGGCATGCCCTCCTTCTTTTTTTCTTTGCTGCCTTTGTTGGGTCTACTGCTGCTTCTGGGAACGACTCGGTACACTTTCCCACCGGTACCGTCGAGACGGCCCTATTCGGTAGCGCTCAGGCGTGCATATCATGAAGGTGATTGAGATTGGAGATAAACGCGCCTCGGTGTGTCGGTGCGCGCACACTGCTTACCGCGCCGCCTAGGAGGCACTTTTGCACGGGTGTGTACCGGAGACTGCGGATGACAAAATGAGCACATACAGCATCAACATCAACAACGCAATGCAGCAGACTTCAACAACGCACGGAAAGAAAGGCACAAACCTTGCGCTGTGCCTGAAGATCGCCTATCCTTGCACGAGCGGAGGACGAGGAGTTGAGCTGACATCCTCTCGTTTGACGTCCCGTGTATGTGAGCGCGCGCGCGTGAGTGTGTTCGCTGCTGTAAGCTGTTGCGTCGCTTGACTTGTACCATTGTCCTGGCTGGCTGGTGTACATTTACAGCAGCCAAGGAAAGGTTGCGACTACACGATCATTATCAGTGTCTGTGTGTGTGTGTGTGTAGGGGGAGGAAGGAGGGTGCGAAGATGAGCGCTTGAGAAGGGAACGCGATCACCAGAGACCCCCAGTTGGGTTACTCGAGAGGGTGTGTGAAAGATTGGAATGATCCGAATGTAAAAAATAAAATAAAATAAAACAACGTTTGATTGTTCAAAAGGCTGCTTCAACTCGATCGCACTTGAAATCCCACCCCTTTCCGGCCCGGTAGGGTTGCGACGAAGGGCTGTATTACGGTCGATCGTGTTTCATAAATTTCATTACGTTTTTGTTATGCGGTGTGTTTTCTTTCGCATATTTCGGTCGATCGAGATTAATTGAAAAGAACAGTCGTGGTGGGGTATACCTTGCTTTGGGGGCGCTTTTGTGTTGATGATCGCTTGAATTGATGATGTAGTGGTACATTAGGGATCGTTATATTTTTTTCTTTGATGTTGTTTTATGTTTGGAATTTCAAAGCTTGTTTAAACGGCAGCAGATAAATCAAAGCTTTTCTCTGCATCGTACGAAGAGGAACACAATACAGGATGTTCAACGTGTAAAGGTATTAGTTCTAGAGAACCATTGAAGTGGATAGAAGGATAATAGTAGTGACAGCGAATATAGAAAGACCTATCATACTGGAAGATAATTTTTAAGATGAGAATGTTTGCAGCTTAAAAAGGTGCAGTTGAATAATAATAACTGCAACTAACTCAAAAAAGATTAGCTTAAATGATTACTTTAAGATTGTTTGAAATATTTTTTTAACATTTTTCAGCATGATAGTTTGTCTAAAATATCACAAGTTGCACGTTGATTTTTCCAGCGTGGAGTGTTTAAGGTGCAAAGCGATAACCATAACGTATGCATTAAATTAAAATGGACTTTTTCAGCTGGCTGTATGAAAAATAAAAACGAACAGAGATAATTTCATTTCATGAACATCTTTTGAAATGTAATTATGTAATTAAACTTCCTTGCAAAAATAAATCTACGACCATGCTAGTTGCTTTTCGTCAGTTATGCAGAATTTTCGGCGTGGTGAACGAAGACATACGTGCTGGCATGTTTTGAAGATCTACCTCGATGTTGTTGGATGTTGGACCGGTTCGCGTACTAGGGTGTCATGTTGAGATTTAGCCGAAATTCGCTTGAAATGATCGAATTTAGTTTTGGCATTTTGTTTCGGAATTTATACCTCCCGGCCAAGTTAACCCAGCGATGTAGCCACTTGTCTTTCGCTGTTCATTTTCAGCTTCCTTTGGAACCTCAAGTCGCTCTGGGTCGCCGGCCATTCGGTACCGGGCCTTCTTTAGGTGTTTTGATTGTTGTCTGTTAGTGCCGAGATTTTGTAGATGGCGAATCCAGCTTATATGACGTCCACAAACTGACCCACGGAATCCATTTTAGACGCTGCGGGATGCAGTTTTTTGATCGCGCACGCTTCTAAACAAAGTTCTTTTTTGGTTATCAAAAATAGAGTTCGACTGATAAAGTAGTACAATTTTGTCCAAGAACTCATAGGTTACAAAGATTGATAATGCAGAAAGAAAGTTTGTAAAAATAAGTTGAGGTGAATCCATGAAAAATAAAAAAAAAATTGGCCATTTTTAATGCAAACGTAAATCAAAAGTCAACCCTCAACCTCAACAATGACTTTTTCTATGTAGCAACAAGTTTTATACTGTGCAAACCATATTGGAGGAGTCCAATAATTACCGTATTTTAAGGTGTATAACGATCCCCTTTTAGGTCGAAAATGATCAAAATCAAATTAAGAGGGTTGTTTATTTTACATACTTGTTTACATACAAAAATAGTTTGGTGCATGGGTACTCACAAAGATAAAACTAAAAAAAAAAAACAATGAGTGTTGGTAAGGAAATGCATAAGGAACAAGAAATAGGCTTGGAACGATTGATCTCACCACCTAAGCATGAGGCCACCAAATACAGCTCAGAAAATACGAAAATAATACGAAGGCCTTCCCCTTCCTTCGAAGGGGGAATCTTAGTAACATGTACAAAATTGTTTTTGAATATTGTAAAATTAAAAGTTGGGCAGGTCTGGTGGTACAGTCGACAATAACGACTTAAAAACATGCCCGTCATGGGTTCAAGCCCTGAATGGAACGTGCCTTCATAATGACTGACTATCCTGCTATGTTAATAAATAAGTCATTAAAAGCCTAGCCAGGCTGGAACAGGCAGGCCTTGATCGAAAACGGTTGTTGTGCCAAAGAAGAAGTAGAAGAAAATTTTTTTTTTTAAATTAAATATGTTTTTTCTTCAAAATTATTTGATAATAAATCAGGAAGGTCGTTATTCTCGTGGTAAATTATACACGCAAAAAACGGTACTAGTTATTCTTTCTCTACCACTACATATAATGCACCTGTGCAGTTTGATTTCATTGCTTTGGCACCCATAATCATTTTATAGTTAATTTCGATTAAAAATGTACATAGATTTCGAAAAAATCAAAATACCAAATCTATTGAGCGGTAATGGTAGTTTTTGGGGGCAATCCCGTGATACAGTCGTCAATTTACTCGATCCTAACAACATGCCTGCCATGTGCTCAATCCTCATATTCGTACCATCTTCTCGTAGCAAGCACTGGCTATCCGGCTCCGAAGTACTAAAGAAGTTTCAAAAGCCTGTATGGGGTTGGCAGGATCGCGTAGGTCGTTACGCCAAAAAGAACAAGACGGTGGTTTTGGTTACTGTATGTGTTATTGTAAATCACTGTGGTAATACAAACAATCCATCCATGATACAGCATTGAACATTTGTTAAATTTTGTTTTGCATCTGAAGCAAATTGCCGTTTTTATTTGACAACTCGCTCACAGAACAAATATAGATACTTCGAGATAGATCTTCGTACGTTCACATCCTCCACTGTTATCTTCGTGTCAAACACTTTGGCTATCGCAGTAACATGGTAGTAAACCGTTGTATTAAGCGCCCGAAAAGAATTGCGTTATTACTACCTTTAGGCCTCAGATCAGGGGTCTTAAAATTACGACCCGCGAGCCCTCGAGAGCCTGTTATGAGGCCCATAATGGTGTTGTAATGGTTACAATAAAATGTTTATCATAAAAAATAAATAAATATTTAAATTTTTATTTTTTTAAAGATAAAATTCTGGGTTACGAACGAATGAACTCCTTGAAACAATTCTTATTATTTAGAGAAACAATCGTAGTCAATCTAGGCATGTATTTACCATTAAAAAAAATTTGCTAAAAGTACCTTAAAAATCGAAAAACAATAAATTTCAACAAGTTTTAAATAGATTGTAGACATATGTCTCTTTGACTTTTAATGCAACTGTTTGTTTTATCCATACAAATTTTAAAACATGTTGCTTGCGTTGATTTGACAGGCAAGTTTGTCATGTTAAATTAGCAATGATGGCATCATGCAGTCACTGCTCAGCAACCCTCAGCTGAGCTTCTCCGGCAGAAGCTTCTACTGTACAGAACAGCGAAAATCCAACCAAAGTGTGCAAGATGGCGGTAGTCGGGACAGCTATACACATGAATGGATTGAATGGGACCGAGGCTAAACGATGGCAGACTAGGGCGAAAGACAAGCACACCAACGGCTTTTTCTCCCCTTCCGTTAGCTCTTCCTTCTGTCCTTACCTAGTCTCTATGTGTGTGTGTGTGCGATGAGCTGTTTGTCAAGAGCTACAATTATCGGTTCATTTGCAGGACTTAGTGCGGAATAAGGGATTTGTATGGTCCGGGGTTTACTCTCTGCTCCGCTCTGTCTCTGATCCTTCAATGCGAGAAGGAAAAAAAATAGGAAAATGTAAATCCGTAGCAGATTAAAAGGCCGATTCGTTTTGCTCTTGCGTGTGTTTGTGAGTATATGTTTTGTTTATTAGATTGTATTGGACTGTATGGCGCATTATTGATCTAGCGTTATTAAAATTACATAAAGATATTTTTCTTTTATACACATCGAAGTAAATACTCTGCCGTATATTTGAAACTTTGCTCGCGTCTAACGGCAGTTTCCTTACACAGCGAGGCTATATTACTAGTAACTCTAACACTCCAGCACGTTCGGTTTATTGTCCACGGTGGCGGGCAACGGTTTGGGGCTTTCGGGCACGAAAGCCCGCTAGTGCAATCACAGATATTAGACGACCCATTTCGGTCCGGATGACGATACATTGGTGGTGTACCCACCCTCCCCCTCTACTTCTGTCGGTAGAAGTCGAGCAGCAGCTTCAGCAGCGGGGCCGGTCCGATGTTGCGCCGGAAGAACAGCTCCTCGATCGTGTAGCTCGACACGTTGCGCAGGGCGGGCAGCAGCTGGAGCAGCGTCCGGTACCGGTTGGACGGCCCTGGCCGGCAGGTACTGATGTAGGACGCGAGCGCTTCCTTCGCGCTTTCCTCCAGCGCCCGGACCGTCGCAATCTCGCCGATCGATTTGGCCGAGCCGACAGACGACGCGGTCGTTACGTCCGAACCGTCGCTGCTCACGCTCGAGATGCTCGTTTCCGCGTCGAACTCGCTCTTGTACAGGACGATCGCGCGCAGATAGACGTACTCGTTCGGGTCGACGCGCAGCGCCGCCAGCTGGGCGAGAATCTCCTGGAAGATCTCGACCTCCTTCACGAGAAAGTCGCTCACGGTGCCGGTTTCGCCCCGGTTGTTGTTCAGATACTCGTACGCGATCAGCAGCTGGCTGAAGTTGATTGGCGCGAGGTATTGGGCCACGGCCAGGATGAAGAACTCGCGCCACGACTCCTCAAACAGCACGAGCTGGTCCGCCATCGGGAGCTGCGTGAACGGGGTCAGGCTCTTGAGGAAGTTGACGTTCATGAAGAGCAGCTGGGCGGCCGACTCCCGGATCGCGTCGACCGCGACGAGCGGATGGGACGGCGGCATGCCTCCTGCCCCGGCGAACAGGGCCGGCGGTGGCAGATACGGACCGGCGGACGGTGCCGACGGTGGCGGCGTCAGGAACGGGTTGCGCCCGAGCGACAGATCCAGCCCCATTGCCGGCTGCTGGTGATGGTGATGGTGGTGCCCGTGATGATGATGGTGATGATGGGCATGGTGGTGGCCGGGGTGCGGGATCGGGATGCCGGGCGTTAGCATCATGTCGTGGCGGAGCGGCGAATCCTTCGAGATGAACAGCGCCATCTGCTTGCGCAGGGTCGAGCTGCGCGGGCCGCGTTCGTGCTGGACCGCGTCCTTGTTCATGCCCACCTCGAAGCACTTCTTCAGCCGGCAGGCCCGGCACTGGTTGCGGTGCGTTTTGTCCACCACGCACGGCACCTCCGACTTGGACTTGCACACGTACTGGCGGCTGCGGCGGATCGAGCGCTTGAAGAACCCGGCACACCCGTCGCAGGCGTAGATGCCGTAGTGCTTGCCGGAGCTGTGGTCGCGGCATACCTTGCACGGCACATCGTACAGTATGCGACCTGCGAGGAGAAGCAGAGAGAGAGAGAGAGAGATAAAGAGAGAGAAAATTAGTTAGGAACGGTTGTTTATTTTTTGGTTAACTGGGCCTCATTTCCGCGCAACGGGCGCGATCCTGTCATCCTGCGAAATTCAATTGTTTGCCTTGAGCGGCCGACTAACTGACAGCAACACAGCAGCAGCAACACAAAAAGGCTCATCGGAGCCATTCGGGAGGGGCAACAAAAGGAGGTGTTGTTGCGTTCAAAGAAACGGGCCGGAAGTAGGCTATACAGCACCGAAAAAGGATCAAGGCTTGTGAGCGCCTTTTCGATGCTGTAAGACGACACTTCGGCGGTTCTTTTCGAGGGGAGGGGGGGGGGAACGGAAAACTCGAGCACTGGCGGAAATATGAGCAACTCATTCGCACACGCCCTCTTCCGTTGTAAAAGTTGAAAGGGGAGCATTGCAGTCAAGCAAACAACGAATGCCAAAAAAAAAAAAACAGGAGCAACAGGAGTTTGGGATGGCCTTTTGTTGCTTTTCTGCTTTGATTCTGCGGTGCGTGGCCGTGGGAAAGGAAGTGCACTTACTCGAGGAGGCTGGTATGCGCATGTGATTGTAGCGGGGATCGATGAGCTCGGGCGAGCTCACTGGCGACTGCATGTCCTGGCCTGTGCGCTCCTGCGCCGTCGGGAGGCTGCTGAACATCATCTAGCGGCGAAGCGCGAAATGTTGATCGCGTTGATAGTTGATGGCTTGATTAAATTCGGCGTGATTCGTTCTTATCGCCAGTCTAGTTTGCACTTTGCAGCACTGCACGAGTTTGTTTTTTTGGTTTTGTTGTTTTGCTCTTGATTGTTGGAAGCACTAATTACACTCCCAGCGAGGGCACAGATGCATACACACACGCACACACACACACAACTTAGCACAACGTTCAAACACACAGAGGTCCTGTGAGGCAGCGTATGAATGTCACCAAAGCACAACGTCACGGTGTTACTAGCAGTCGGAAAGGTTTCTCGCCTACTGGTTCAGTCGGGTTTTGCAACAGTGCGCTCTCTGAAGGTTCGCACTCGATTGATCTACTTTCGGCTCGGGTGCGCCTGTTTTAAATGGACACCGGCAATGTCCTTTTGCTAAGGCGCGGCCGCCTGCAGCACACCAATACCAGTGCCGCATTTGTCGGCCCCTTGTAAAAAAAAGAAACGAGAAAAAAGGATGCCCGCTTGCGATTGGCTGCCCCGGCTCTATACCCTGCGGTATGTCGGTCTTTACACCGGCATATACACATCAACCCGCATGCGCACTACCCTTCACAAACACACACTCATACGAGCGCACAGGGGTACAGCAAGCGCGCAAGGATAACGTGCGCTGTAATTCACTGAGCAAGCGACGAACCCCCTGTTTTACCCGTATGAACGAAAACCAAAACAGAGAGGGAAAATAATGGGGCGGTACCTGCGCGCGTCTAGGATTCATTCTCGGCACGGCGGGCCAGGTAACAGGGCTGCGTACGGTTTGAATGAACAGCACGCCGGTGCGCTGCCTAACGTTGCGACTGGGTCGGTGTCGACAGGACCGTGGGTACGGGGGAATGAAGGGGTAGGAAATTAAAGACGAGGTGAGATTATTACAAACAAAAGCGCTAGAGATCCTCCGGCACACAACACAAAGGCACAACAAACATGAACGAGACAGTGGGGTAGTGCAGAAAGGGCAACAGCAAAAAATAGAGAGATGAACAAAAAAAAAAAAGCACAAGACTTCACAAATAGAATAGCATCCTCTTTTTATTCTCAGCTCGCGCGGGTAGCGAAGGTGACACGATGCAGTGCTAAATTACCCATTCGGGAATAGGGCAACTCCGGGACGGGGTCTTGTTGGCGCAAATCATTAAGCGAGTGTTTTGGTACACTTTTCCTCCGCACACGTCAAAAGTCGTTCTAGATTGTTGATCGTGTTGTGAGCGCATTGGTAAACTGCTAACCACCCTTAACCCCACCTTAACAGTTTTCAGTTCAGTGGGATGCATTGCATCGCCAAAAAACTTTGTTGGAGGATTTTAGCTAAGGCTGAACGTAACAGTTTTGTTTAGATAATAAAATTTAAACTAAATATATTACATTTCCTCTGCTGTCTATAATTGAGCTTGGATTTTCGTCTATAAAAAGCAAACATTAAAATTTTGATTGAAATAGTAAAAATAATGAACTATTTATTTTTAACTTCATCGCAGGCTACATAACATGCTATAGAGTGCCACAAGTAGTCCGCGGGCCGTAATTTAGAGACTCCTGTTCTAGCCAGTGCAAGGTACCGTTTCGTGAGAATTGACATTTATCTCGATATAAAAAAAGAATATATGTTTTGATACGTCAATAAACACACTGCGTCAAAACCCATTTCCAATTTTACCATGTCTAACGTTGCACATTGTGATTGTTTTAAAAATAGGTGTCTTTGTTGCTGCTGCTCAGAAGAGAAATTAGTTTCTAGCTGTTTATCGTCGGGTAAGAGCTCAGCAACGATTCAATTTAAATCAATTTAATTTTTTTGCAAAACGCTAAAGACATAAACTTTAAGCTGCACGTGTCGAAACCCTTAATCTGGCCAATTTGAATTGGCAAGGATACCCCGTATCTTCTAGTATCGCGCACATAGTGGACACTGGAAACCGTTCAGTTTATGCATATGTCGATGATCATCTCATATTATTAATCGGCCGTTGTTCTTCACAATGCAAACGCTCTGGGCGTGTTTGAGCGACGCATCCTCCGGACCATCTTTGGCGGTGTGTTCGAGCATGGAGCGTGGAGGAGAAGGATGAACCAAGAGCTTGCTGAGCTGTACGGCGGACCGAGCATCCTGACGGTGGCGAAAGCTGGCAGGATACGATGGCTGGGACATGTCATGAGGATGCCGGACTCATGCCCCACCAAGAGGGTGTTCGACAGCGATCCCCAGTTCGGCATAAGGCGCAGGGGAGCACAGCGAACTCGATGGCTTGACCAGGCGAAGCGAGACCTGCCGGAAATCGGGTGTCTACATGGATGGGAGGCTGAAGCCAGGGACCGAGCATCCTGGAGAATTGTTGTTGACCGGGTCATGTCACATCAACGTGCTCTATTGTGAGCAGGCCAACAAGAGAAAGAGTTGTTCTTCAAAACGATAGCTTTTACTTTACCTCTTTATCCTTTCAATTAATTCCCTCTTCCAGTATGAAATTAAGTTGCAACGACTGGTTTGCAGTAGTGTTGGGGTTGTTGTTGTTGGAATAGTTTATAGAGGCTTTGGCTCCAACGGAGTTCTTTCGCCTCTTTTATTTTTCGTTGAGATTCATTCATACGAATCTTCAGCGAAGAGTGGTTCGAATCTCGAATCGAATCTCAAAAGATTCATGAATCCGTGAAGATTAAAAACTCTTAAGATTTATAAATATAAGTCATTAAACATGTATGATTTTTAAAATATTGAATTGGCGCGATCCCATTGTACTGTGGCTAACTCCCACGAAATGCCCGTCGTGGGTTTAATTACGTCTCCCCGTTGGAAAACAGGCTATCCGGCTGCGAGGTATCTTGGTTCTTGAAGTCTTGAATGCTTGTATAGGCTGGCATGACCACGTAAGTTGTTATGCCAAGAAGAAGAACAAGAAGGTATGAATCTTTGAGATTCGTGAATTTTAACAAGCGAGATTCAGATTCATTGGATCAATTCAAAGATTAATTCAAATTCATGAATCTTAATGAATTCAATACAATTTAAGCTTAGCGACATTCTAAAGACCTGTACAGGTAGTCCCCAAGATAAACGGTACGCGGCTTCGGAGGTACGCGGTTTCTAAATTTGACATTTCTTTGAGCAAATTTGACTGATTTGACACATCAATTGTAAAATTCTAAATAAATTCTCTTTTGATAGAACGTTTTTGATAGAACGTTAACCATTTTAAAAAGGGTTAAAACTATTATATTTAGTTAATATCATATAAAATAATAAAGTAGCTAAACCACCCACTACTTAAAAAATGATACGAAAATTAGTGATATTTTGGCTGGAAATCACGTGATTCGACCTACGCGGAAATTCGAGTTACGCGGCATTTTGCGGCCGTTTTCGGTCTCTATTAACCGTGTATCTAGGGGACCACCTGTATTGCGTGTTTTGGTTCAATTTAGACAATTCATAAATGTGTTATAGCATCTCTACATTCAATGAGAAAAATCGCGCTAAGCTGCATAAAAAAGTAGCTCAATGCTGTAGAAAATGCTACCAATCGCGAAGAAATCTTCAGCGTAGGTTCTTCCAACGTGCATACCATTGCTTACATTTGCTATGCGAGTGCTCGATGTAATACGATGATGTTAATTTATAAAAAAAAAAAAAACAATCTAAAGTTGTTATTTTGTGAGCGTACACGTTCCATTTAAACTGTTCTTCGATTTTTTTACGCCAAAAAGCAGAGATCCAATGATCGTTTGCAGTTTTTGCAAAATATACACCAGCGGTTCAAAGTCGCAAGCGATTCGGTTTTCTTATAACAAGCTTATTCTATTCTTTTTCATCATCATCATACCTTGACATCAAGTTGAATATTGTTAAAAAAAATCGATGTACTTTGCTACTAAACTATCCCGCTTTTAATTGTGATTTTGAGGATTTGCATAGAAATGTATCTAGTAGGAGACCTTTTATAATTATTTTTTTTTTATAATTTTGTTACCGAATTTTAAAAACATTTCCGAGCATTCTTCTGGGTATTCGTCGCCTACTGCGATATTGGGTGATCTTCTCAACTGGTTTTCCAAGTGGACTTGACGTAGACGTGTATTTATAAGATTTTTATATATTTATTGATTAATTTGTATATTAATTGCAGATTTGTGATATTAATTTTTAATTAATGATTTATATTGCACTCAAACTTTGATAGAAAAGCCATCGTACTAAAATATGTTCAAACTAAACTCTCTGGCACGCATTACAGAAATAAACCGTTCATGAATAGAGATTCTAGAGTGCTAGAGTGCTCTACAAACTTGCTTAAAATACTATTAACTTGAGCTTTTTGCGGATAAAGACCTCCAAATCAGTGGCTTGCGGCGTCAGGCGTCTATAAATACACACCTCATTGATTTGGTCCATTAGCATGGCTTGGAAACATAATTCCAGAGTGTTTTCGGTGGTTCTGTTACATTTGGCACACTTTGTTGGTCTTTTGTGATGTCATATACTAATCTATAAAATCACTAACTTCTTTGCATAGAAGCAAGATCAAAACGAGCTAATATCGCTAATACAGCAGACAAGTTGCATACATTAATTGTCAAATAAATGCTTAGCTTGCTCTCAATCTAATGGAAATACGAGATGATGAGCGATAGAGCGGAGGAGGGTAGGGAAATGTTGACTACATACCAGCAATATTCAAAAGTTGGTTAGCTAATAAGGGGTCATCGCGTGAGGAAGGCGCAACAGTACCATATGGACGTACCATCACGGCCACCCTCGTTCGAGCATACATTTGAACAGGCGCGTGAGAAAGCCGTACGTGTTCCAGTATGGGGCTTGTAACGATTCCCACGTCCACCCCACAATCATACTCCCTCCGTTCTGACAGCATCAGCCTGTCCGGAGCGAATGGGCCATTCCAATAAATCTTCGTCAGATGGTTCGTTATCAATTGGGCACTGCGAATGAACACCAAATCATTAATAAAGGGAGCATTTGAAACATTGAGTATCTCCTATCGGGCTGCTATCAAGCTAAGTTATACGCCAATCAAACCTTCAACTACAAATCCGTTCAGCCTAAAATAAGTATCCATCCGTGGCTTGCTACACTAACAATTACACCCTTCCACTTTTATTGGTTCCACTGCTGAGCACATCGTTTGGGGGTAAGCGTTCTGCCGGGCGATTTTTTTTGAAAGGGTCATCAAAGGTACAGCATGATGTGCTATGGCAAGGAACGGTTCCAAAAGCTAAAACTGTAGTCAAAACGTTGCCCCTTGGTCCGCAGGGTAGCCCAACTAGCTGTCGCTTTACATTGTAGCATTGCACCAGCTTCATTGCCAAACTAGTCGTTCGGTTTCATGAATTGTTCGGTGCTTTACCTGGGACCGCGCTGGGGCAGCATTAAAGAACGGCAGGAATTTAATTATGTCGGTGATGAAAACAAACCACCCCCTCGGATGGCGGGTTAGACCGACTGCCCCGCTTGCTACCTGCGTGAAGCTGTGGCAGCGTGCAAAGTACGACCGGTCACATAAATAAGGGCGACAAATGTATCTAGTGCTTTGAGTAAAAACAGCTTGAACGAAACAAGTTATTTGAAAAATTAATTTCAAAAGTGTAGCTAGTATTCATAACAGGTATCATACAACAATCAAATCAAATATAATAAGTGAGAAACGTGCGACAAACATTCGCTCTCATTTAAGTTGATTCTAAAAGTAAAAGTATTTTTTTTATCTTCTTTCAGATTTTTTTCTTTCTAAACAAAATTGATAAACGATAATATATGCATTAATTAAAAATGTTTGTAAACATACATATGTAATAAAACTAGAAACATAATTATTTTATTTATCTGCAGTTTCATTAAAAAAATATACCAATAATTATTGTAGTAATCATAATAATACGAATAACACATAATTATTATGAATAATAATAATAATAATGATAAAAACAAAAACAATTATACAAACCACAAAAATAAACATAAAGGAATGATAAAATTGTTAGTACAGTAAAAAGTCTACAAAACAGTTACGAAAATTGTCATTATTATCATTGAGTTATATCAAAAATATTAATTCTAAAAGTAATGTTATTTTTAAAATTATAATCACCACAGACAACTTAATGATAAAAGTGATAAAATAACAACATTATACTCATTATATTATAAAAGTAAAAGTATTTTTTATCTTCTTTCAGTTTTTTTTCTTTCTAAAAACAATTGATAAACCATAAAATTTGCATTAATTAAAAAAAATTGTAATGTAATAAAACTAGAAACATAATTATTTTATTTATCTTTGGTTTCAGTAACAAAATATATAAATAATTATTAAAATAATCATAATAGTATGAATAACACATACATAATAAGAAAAGTAAAAATAAGAATAATAATAATAAAATTAAAACAAGAAACACTTAAACAAACCACAAAAATAAACATGAAAGAATGATAAAATTTTTAGTACAGTAACAAAAGCTACAAAACAGTTACGATTTTTGTCATTATTATCATTGAGTTGTATCAAAAATATTAATTTTAAAAGTAATGTTATTTATAAAATTATAATCACCACAGACAACTTAATGATAAAAGTGATAAAAAAGCAACATATTATACTCATGAATTTAATAATAAATAACAAGTCTATGGGACAAAAATCAAGTATTGTGGAAGGGAACAAGTTGACCTAAACACTGCGTAGTGACATTCCCCAAATTGTAACAAAATGTATACCAATCGAATCGAGAATGCCCCTTAGATTGATTAATTGAAACCAATGAACCAGTATGAATCTTACCAATATACAGTCTTTCCCCGAGTTACGCGACACTCGAGCTATGATAGTTATTTAGTTTTCACACATCATGTGACAAATAGGAAATTTTAACATGCACAATTGTCAAATGCAAGTAAATTGATTTTTTGATAAAATTTTGTAATCAAAGCGAAAATATTCAAACTTTCTACACGAATTCTATAAAACAAGCAAATGTAGTCCCTGAGATATGCGGTACATCTTATACGCGGATTCGGAAATACGCGATTGTATAAGTTTGACAGTTCTTAGAGCACTGATTTGGCAGACAAATCGTCAAATGCAGAATCAATTACCTTCTGGTCGATATTTATAATTCATTCCAGAAGGTATAAAATTGTAAACGTCAGTCAAAATTATGTTAAATAACAAATTTATTGGCAAAAAAACTGTCACTTCAAGCAAAATTACTACAGAATTAGGCGTAATTTTGCTGGAAACGGTGAAATTCTACTTACGCGGAAACATGCGAGATGCGGAATTTCTTGTCGGTCCGCATTAATAGCGTATCTCGGGGACAACCTGTAGTTAGGTGTATGAAAGTATGTAATTTATTTTAATTTAAGTAACAATTTTACAAACATATTTTACCTGAAAAAATATGACATCTGTCTTACGCGAATGTCTCCGAAACGCATTATATGCGTAACTCGTGGAAATACTGTAACATTATGATTAAAGTATGCTGCCAAAGCCATATACCATTCATTCTTCTTTGGAACAACGACTGTCAGCCGTCAAGATCTGTCTCTAGAAAAAATTGAGTGACTTATTGATTACTTATGGTCTTATAAGGTAATCCTACAATACTTCAAAGACAGGCTATTCTCCAGGCAAATTCGAACTAAATCAATGTTTTGTTTGTTCTACCTTTTATTTTATTTACATTTATTTATACAGACTAAGATTTATCAAGGAGCTTTTGACATTTGGATAAATAAATAAATGGATAAAAAAACATACCTAAATACTCTAACGTATCAGGTGCACAATCCATATGGAGCTTGAATAACGGGCATGTTGTTGTGTCGTGTGAGTTTACGACAGTAGACTCAGTATCAGTAGACAGAAAAATATCAATAACATGGTTAAATTTTTAAATGTAACCTTTTCCTTCTGATTTAACTTGTTTTTGGTAAAACAATTTTATTATATTTTATTGCAGTTTAAATATTTTACGGCTATATCCAAAAACCCACACAGTTCAGAAAGGACTCTAAACGAAACCTAAGCTTCTAAAATAGACGCCCACAGCTCACGATTATCTTTTTCGATGTTCCACTGCAGTGTGTATATGACGGTAATCATTTTTAACAATTCAACACAACCTTATTACTGCTCCCGATATTACCGTACCTATACGCTGCAACCGATAATGATTTTGTTTGTGCACTCAAAGTAAGGAAAGGATCAACGCATCAAAACAGGTAGGATCGTCGCAGCTTTTATGGCAAACGTTTGCCAAAACAAACTAGCTTTCAACCACATAGCGCGGCGGATGTGTCGAGCCTTTGTGCGATGGTGAAGGGGTTAAGTTCGGGCAAGGGGTTAAGTCCGGGACACGCGTCCACACCAGCACGCCCCAGCTTAAGCTTTTCGGCCTGAACGGCTACTAATTAAGCTGTAAAGTGCAGCTGTACGGAAAAGTCGCAAGCGCTTACTCGGCCGAGCACTTATTCTCGAGCCCTTGAGCTGATGATCGCCGAGGCGCTTCTAGCTGGTGGTGCGCCAGGGGCAATCTAAAGAGAGTGATCCGGAATGAATCGGTTCGGTCAGGATGTAGATGTTGCTGCGGAGCTAGGGATTAAGTCAAACGGCAAAGCGATGAGCGGCTTTGGTCGGGACGCAGCGTGGGCTCGAGGTGGTGTGCTGCCCAGCCGGTACGGGCGTTTAACTTGTGACCGCAGAGTTGTCACACACCTTGTCACAAGCAGTTCCCAGCGGGGTACCAGGGGGTTATTACCCTGTCTTTGGACGGGTGTGGTGGTTTGAATGGTTGGTGGTACAGAATGGTGGTTTGACAGAATCTACTTTTGTGTCGTTCTAAACAAATAAGCTTAATGAAGATTGCTCCGTCATTAGCCAGCGGTAAAATTTATGTTGAAAATTATGTCCATGTTCTAAACCCTCAAGTTATCAAGTTTCACATTCTTAATATCGTGTTTAAAATTATTTCAAGCTTTTAACAAAAAAAAAATGGTGACGGTGCATCACTAAAATAATAAACACATTGACACCTTATTTCATGTTCTTTGCTTTTCTCACTTTATTTATATGTTTTATCAATTTCATATTTTGTTTTCCGAATAGCACTTATCAGCAAAAAGCAACTAATTTCCGAAATTTGATTATCTGACATAACGAATGAGCAAATTAAATAAAAGCTTGGTAAAACTTTCCGTAAGTCAATTTCAATTCCAAAAATTTGTTTAGAATTTAGAGTAACTTCTACTTCCTTACGCCGACTGTAAATACATATATTAGTTTCGTTTAATATTCATTATTATATTGTTCAGCTTTTCCAGTAGGACCACACTACTGTATACCCCACAAAGAAAGCAGTTCATCTGCAATACACCGATATAATAAAGATAAATCTACACACCGTTTATAAGGGAGCCGTAGCGACACTTCAATTGTTGCGTAGATTTTAACAAAAAGACTAAAACCACTATCGCCGCTGATAACTACCGTGTCAATCACAAACAATCCAAATAGCTGATGCACTGGTGCACCCTTTCCTCGAGTGGAGTGCAAGTGGAGTGGGAGCAAACAAAAACAAACAAATATAGCGACTCTGAACACAAGGGTAGAACAAATCTGCCAAGTCACCGTGCTAAAACAACCAATTGAGCCGGGCTGGGCCGTAACAAAGTGTAAACAAAGCGAGAAAAATTAAGCAGATCATGACCGGGCACTGTGACATCTTATCTTGACGACGAGGACGACCCGTTATCAAACGTAAAATGTCCTCACCCCCAAACCTCCTGTGTTGCACAGCATCACGCAAAGATAATAGGCGGTAGGAGCTGCGCTGCTACATTTGGACCACACACACTGGTCCAGACTTTGGACCATTTGTGGGTAAAATTTCATGCTCAAAAGTTTGAACTAGCGCTGGATCATGTCTGGTAGTAGGATTAGAGCGCACTTGATAGCATTTATAGTGAAGTATGAAGTCGGTGTTGCTCCAGCAAAGTGAGTTCAATTGCATAAAAACTCCTCCTAGACTTATGGACATTTGAGACGGCACGGCACTAGTGTGTGGCATAACAGCTACTGCGTTTTTTAGCCCTGACCGTGACTTGCAAATACGCCAGGCGATGGCAATCGCGTAAAATTGCTATCAATTCAAATATTTGCACGCTGAATGGACTAATGCGCCTTCACCAGGCAAAGATAGCGCGCGCGAGGCACACGCCGCTGTCAAGTGTTTGAAAAGGTGGCAAGGGCTTCAGTATCTTCACGGTCCTTCCGGGAGTGAGTCGCGTGAAGCAAACCTTCCCGATATTCCCGAAATTTCAAGGTTCTGGTGTCTTTTCGCACCGGACTACAATTCTACAATTCTAATAGTACAGTTAGTACAATTCTAAGGTGTGTTTAAGAGACAACATGTTGGGCACGCTTGCCTCGCTGCTCTTTTCGCTAGAGGGTGTCCTGCTGGTGGCCCTGCTAGCCCTGCTCTACTACTATGTGGTGGTGCGGAGCACCCGATTCTTTGCCGACCGGGGCGTACCGTACCTCCCGCCAGTACCGCTGCTCGGCAATGGGGCCGACTTCATAACGCGCAAGCGGCTGCTAACCGATGTGCTGAGCGATATGTATCACCGTTTCGCCAGCCATCGGTTCTTCGGCTACTTCGACTTCCTTTCGCCGATCTACGTGGTGCGCGATCTGGAGCTGGTGAAGCAGATCTGCATCAAGGATTTCGACCACTTCGTCAACCACCGCATTCAGCTGGACGAAAACCATGACCCGCTGTTCGGGCGGGCCCTGTTTGCGATGCGCGACACGCGCTGGCGCAACATGCGCACTATCCTTAGCCCGGCCTTTACCGGCAGCAAGATGCGGCTAATGTTCGGGCTGATCACGAGCTACTGTGACGGGGCGGTGCGGACGATCCGGTCGGAGCTGGGCGCGGACGGAACGGCCGATCTCGAGATGAAGGAGCTGTTCCGCCGGTTCGGCAACGACATAGTGGCGACCTGCGCGTTCGGCATTGAGATCAACTCGTTCCGCGACCGGGCGAACGCGTTCTTTACGCTCGGCAAGGAGCTGACCAACCTGGAAGGCGTCCAGGGGCTGAAGTTCCTGGCCTTCTCGTCCTTTCCGCGCGTGATGCGTGCGCTTCGACTACGTCTGTTTAGCGCGAAGATGACCAGCTTCTTCCGACACGTGGTGATGGATACGATCACGCAGCGGGAACAGCGCGGCATCGTGCGCCACGACATGATCAATCTACTGATGCAGGCCCGCAAGCAGGAACTGCGGTTCGACGAGAACGAAAACATCGAAACGAACGGTGGCGGGTCGCAGAAGCGGTCGGTTGGTAAGTAGGTTATTGGGGATAAGAATCGATGGGAAAATTAATTTCTAGGACAACACTCACTGATTCATTTAAAGTATGGAATTGGACAATAATTTGTCCAGATTCAATGATTAAGTAATGACTCTAATAGCTCATCAAAGCCTCAGGAATCTTCTCAGGCACCTTTGAATCCTAACGCAAAATCCTGTATCATTGTGTTGAAAGTGCAGTGCAACAGGCTCACCGTCTCCTATCTTCCCAAAACAGACTGGACTGACGACGACCTAACCGCCCAGTGCACCGTGTTCTTCTTTGGCGGGTACGATACCGTGTCCACGCTGTCTGCATTTATGGCGCACGAACTCGCTGTCAACCCGGACGTCCAGGAGCGGCTGCGGGACGAGATCGACCGCGTGCGTTCCACGATCGGCGGCGCCGACAAGCTTAACTACGAAACGCTCCAGTCAATGCGCTATCTGGACATGGTCGCGAACGAGACGCTCCGCAAGTGGACACCGGCACCGTTCCTCGACCGCACCTGCACCAAACCGTACATGCTGGAGGACTATGACGGCCGGCGGGTGCAGCTGCAGCCGGGTGACGGTCTGTGGATACCAGCCGCGGCCATCATGCGCGACCCGCAGCTCTTCCCCGAGCCGGATCGGTTCTGGCCGGAGCGGTTCGAGCCGGAATCGGCCGGGGCACCGGTCGACTCGTCCGCTATGCTGGCATTCGGGCTCGGCCCCCGCAACTGCATCGGTTCTCGGTTCGCGCTGATGGAGACGAAGGCGGTGTTTTTCTTCCTGCTGACGCACTTCCTGCTGGAGGCGGGCCCCCGTACCCAGCACCCGATCCGGCTGAAGAAGTCCAGCCTGGGACCGTGCGCCGAGAAGGGGTCGTGGATACGGTTCCGGCTGCGCAAGTAGTGGCACCCCTGTCCAAACGCACCCAATCAACTACCGCCTTCAATCAATTAATCGAACGGACAGTCGGCTTGTCCATCAGCGCCCTCGAAATTGGGCAGGTCTACACGATCAATTGTCGGGGCTTCTAGTGCAAGGTTGAGCGTTTAGTGTCCAGACACATACCTCATGCCGCTAGATAAGTGTGTTTTTGAAGCAACCAAACCACAAAATGGTAACCTTGACCATGATGCTCCACTAATAGGATGACAAATTGTTTTCGTAAGACATAACGAACTGTTCATATTTGTGCATGGCTTTCTGTGTATGTATGTTCACAGCACGACTGTTACAACGTTTGTTAGACGAAATGTAATAAATCGAGACTTGCAAGTGTCGTGTAATAAATGCCAAATCAATAATCTTATCAAACTGATTGCCTTTGCTGTATCTGCCAGAGAATTTTGTGAACAGCGGTTTGCCATAATTAGTGAAACAAAAGAAGCCTCTAACCGCCCCCCCAACCGGCGATTTAGTTCCCTTAATCGTTCTTCGAATCATGCTCTGAATGTATCAGTACTAAGTTTTTTGGCCCAGTAGTTGCACCGACAGGTCTTGACCGATAATGGTTGTTGAGCCAAAGAAGAAGAAAAAGAAGAAGAAGTATTTTTGCAACAGTAATCAATCTAATTCAAAGTTTTTAAAATTGCCATACACTCATTCTGCGTATTTTGCTAATGATGTCGTTTATGTCGATCCATCTCACCTTACTTTTGGAAAATTGTTCTATGATATGTCATGCTATACTTCAAATTTACCAAAAGTTCAGCATGACTATTACTGGGTTGGTCTAAACTGATAACAAATTACCATACAGTCTCTTCCCGAGTTACGCGGCTCTCGACTCACGCGTATTCGGAAATACGCGGTATTCTAAATTAAACACATCAAATGTCTAATCAATACAATTTGCTTCAAGAATTGTCCAATGCAGTCTAAATTGCATTTTTGCTAACAAATTTAATCCACATAAAATCCAAACATATCAGAACTTTTTGCACGAAGCGTATCAAATAAATGCCGAGTAATCGATTGTATTTTGGGCGAAAACTGCAAACGCTGGTATTCGAGCTACGCGAATACCTCGGGAACGCACACACCGCATATACAGGTTTTCGAGAGTTATAAAGTACCACGGAGCCGAAGGGCAAGTCTTACGGGCAGACGGTCCACATCAGGCTTGAACCCGTGACGGGCATGTTATCAAGTTGTAATAGTTGACGATTGTATTACAGGACTGCTCCCGTATTTTAGTTATCTATATATGTGTACTGTGGGCCGGTCTGGTGGTACAGTCGTCAACTCGAACGACTTAACAACATGCCCTCATGGGTTCAAGCCCCGAATAGACCGTGCCCCCATACGTAGGACTGACTATTCTGCTACGGTAACAAAATGTCACTGAAAGCTAAGCCCGCTTCACTAGTGGGTACAAGCGGGCCTTGACCGGCAGCGGTGCCAAAAAGAAAGAAAATATTTGTTCTACTTTTCTTAAGCAATACGGCTTTTTGGACCGTTCCTCCTGAAAATATGTACTTCCCGAATAAAAAAATATGTGTGCTTCACTGTTCACATCGTAAAAAACGATGTTAAATATTCTAAAGAGTTTGAGCTCGATGTTTCTCTCTTTAATTTGTACCTAGTTGTCAGTGGTGTTACAAACATTATTATTTTTGTTTTTATTTATTCAGGAGCGTTGAAACATTTGAATTGTAAATAAACGTCGTCAGCAAGAAAACTGTCAAGATGAAGATTAATGAAAACTGTCATCTAAGTTGTTATTAAAAAGGTCGAAAAGGAGAGAAAGGCAGTCGATTTAGTTGTGGCTTTCGACAACTTTTTTCTAATTGAACATTATTTTTTATTTATTTTCAATTATTTTTATTTATTTTTTATTATTTATTTAAAAAACGGACCAATTGGTCTAATCGTTTCTATTATAAATAATAACACATATACATCAGGCACATCACATCACATCACGCAACCTCAAATTTTCTTTAAACATTGACGTGGACAAACAGAAATCGAATAACTCTAATACATCGTTAAATTCCTATGACATGTGAAGCATGGGCTGACATTGTCCATGGTTATTTCGTGTCCGAGGGGTGTGGGGATGGAAATCGGACCGCACTGTTCGAGAGGGAGCAAATACGATGATTCGACCTAAGGGTGCGGGGGATTCGATCTCACCGTTGAGAAGCCGAAAGATAAACACGCACTGCGCATTTCGACGCCGTTTGCTAAGTGATTCGAGTCCGAGAAGCAGACATCGCTGATGGTAGGAAGGTCTAGTATGGTGAGATTGCCAAGCAGTTGGTTTCTTTTCGCGATAACACTGTCGATATGACCACGAAATGATAGTTTATCGTGTAGTAAAACTCCGACATGACATGACGTCCGAACAAGATGCGAGTCTATCATCGAGTAATTAAATATGAGAGGGCTTTGCTGAATGAAATGCACAGGAATTTATCCACACATACTTCTAGTCCGTTTCTGATGCACCAATTATCACCAAGGATCATCAAGGATTATCTGGAGGCGTTGACAGTCTATAGCATTATTCATATCGTCGGCGTGCATGCGGTGTAGGCCCGTGGATTGCACAAACGATAGATCGTTGATAAAGATGAGAAAAAGTAATGGGCCCAGATTACTTCCTTGAGGGACTCCGGACGAACTGGTAAATGTATGAGAGCGATGAGGTTCGATACTTATGTGATATGAGCGACCGGTTAAGTAGGAGCGAAGCCAGGTAATATGGTTATCAGCGAAACCCAGTTTTTTAAGCATTGAAAGCAGAATAACATGCGAAATGCTATCGAACGCGGCCTTAAAGTCGATATATGCATCATCATCTTGGATTCCACAGTCCATGTTGTCGAAACAGTAACCAACAAATTCGACAAGATTAGTTGTGGAAGACATATTTGGTAAAAAAAAACCGTGCTGACTCGGGCTCAAATAGTTGTGTACCGCAGTCAATAGCGGTTTGTACAGAAGTAGTTCAAACACCTTAGCACATGCGCAGAGAGAGAGAGAGAGAGAGAGAGAGAGAGAGAGAGAGAGAGAGAGACTATACCACGATAATTGCTGGCTTCAAGACGGCGGTTCTTCTTATGAATCGGAACCATTCGAGCGTGTTTCCATGACACCGGGTAGATTCCTCGCGCTAATAAAGCATTAAATATGTTCGATAAGATGGGTGCAACCGAGTGTCGGCAGTGTTTTAAGATGTACGCTGGAACGTTATCAGGTCCAGATGAATTAGTTGGTTTTAGATTATTGAGTGTATGAACTACAGTAACTTCATCAATCGGCGGTATAATAAAATCAATCACATCGGAAGGCGTATTGCTGGTGGCCTCTGCAAGTAAGTTTCGGTCATCGACTGGAACAGTGAATGCATCAGCGAAGCGGTTGGCAAAAGTGTTGCAAATATCGGACGTATCAGTACTAGTTACTCCATTGTAGCTCAGGGATGAAGGAGTACCACTTATGTTGCGCCACTCAGGGATGAAGGAGTACCACTTATGTTGCGCCACTCAGGGATGAAGGAGTACCACTTATACATGTTGAAGCTATGATAAATAATAAAATTATGGTTGACATAAGCAACAGCAAAAGCAAAAGTAACGGTTAAAACTCGAAAGCACCTATAATACAAATTCTAGTAACGACTAACGGTGCGTTACTGCATGGCTGCTTGGATCATTTCGCTTGAAAAGCAACGACTAATGCAGCATGTGCAAACTATGAAACAGAAGAGCAAGTCCTCTAAGCAGACTACTACTCTGATCAGATTACTCATCTATTAACTCGACTTTACACATTACTCTCTATTTTTTCATTTGACATTTTCTTGCGCGCGATTAAGGTTTCGATTGCACACTTTCTGTACTTCTCTATTGTTCAAAAAGAAAAACAAAAGAAACAAACACTCAATGTCCTCATTATAAGGACACATCATAATGAAAGACCATAACTAAGTCAGTAACCAGCAGTGAAACAAAGATGTGCATCTAGAGGGACAGGTGATTGAAACGTAATAGAGAAAGTGATATGTGACAGAATTTAAAAGGAAATTTAAAGGATACATAGTGAAGGTGTTTATTAAAACTTTGCAACCGTAGAGATTATCTGGTAGGAATAGGAACAAAGTATGAGTTATATTCCATAGGAAAATGTTATATCGCATGCCTTGGAAAATTCGTTTCGTCGTCGGAAGTACCACATTTGCGCGCAGGGACATTCAAAAGATCACGTGGGTGATCTTGTGTCCCCGGAAGAAGACACCCTTAATCAGATAGACTACGTGTTAGTAAACCGCAGAAAACAGTCGAGTCTGTTAAATGTCTGATGATTACTTGTTAGGCTTAGTGATCGGTTGTAGAATCGCCCGTCCCCGCGCCAATGGAGTGCAGAAAACACGCAGCTTCGGCTCAACACGGGCTCCTTAAGAGAAATTACTATCCAACAGAAAACAACAGAAACGCTCTAAAAACAAAAATAATAAACTGTGCAAAAATACACTCCCACCACGTCGTGGCAACACCAAATCTGGCTGGTTCGACGATGAATGCAGACAAGTGATTGAACGTAAGAATAATGCATACCGAGCAATGCAACAACGGCATAGAACGCAGGCATGCGCAGATGAATACATACGGCTCAGACGCGAAGAGAAACGAGTTCACCGCTCCAAGAAGCATTCTTTGGAAGAGCAAAACATGCGGGAACTCGAGCGAACTAGAGAGGCGTACGGACCGATACGAAAGTTTTATCAAGCGATAGCAAGTCACTGCAACAATGTTGTACCTAAGGTAACCTGCTGTCGCCAGCCAGAGGTCCTTTCGCGGTGGCAAGATGGCTTGGAGGTATCCGCCATTAAGGCCGGAATAACGGACAGGCAGACGAAGGCGCGAGACCGTGAGTGGTTTCGGACACTCCTGAGGCAGGCCAAGACCGCAAAGTGGTTCTAGCGCAGGATAAGTAAGTAAGTAAATGAGAAAAAGTATTTCAACACCTCTGATAATGTTTGCAGTTATGCTTCATTTAATGTTAAGATAGCAGTTATCTTTAATCTGTTTGCAACTGAAAAGTAATAAAGAACCTACCATGTTGGACTAACCTATGACAAATGTATCATCAAACCAGTTTGATCAACAGCGCATGCAGAGCAAGATCGACAGTGAAACGAAACAATTGAATAGCGAAATATTTGACAGAACACGCTGCCAGTGATGCACTGTTCTCGAGTTCAAAATAAACAATCTTAAACTGCTTTTGAACATTGTTCAACTATAAGTAAACATTTGACTTCTAACTGAAATACTGATATCTTTTTTAACTTTGTTTAATCGAAACCAAATGCTACCCTTGACTTTATCCGTTTTGTGTATGGAGTTGAGAATTTTGTTTGTGTTTTTACAAAAATAATTCGAATGAATTTTCTAATAATTTATCACAATACTTTCAAAATTAATAATTAACTACTAAATTACTGCAACATAAATTTAAATTAGACTCCAAACAATTGAATTTCAACAAAATGTTCATCGAGGAGACGGGAACCCGGGTAATATAAACGTACGTTAATTTTGGGGAAAGCAAATGTGTAGTTATGACTGCACAATGTTCAGAAAGGCATGAGTATTTCAGTTAGATGTCAAATGTTTACTTATAGCTCTGGATGACACTGCGGAAAGAGACTCGAACGATTCATCGTGGGTCAAACGATAGTTCTTCTCACTTGGCACGCCTGCTTGTAGCCATTTCAATTATCGTAGTACTACATAAGAATATTCACTGGAGAAACCTAGAGAGAAGTAGGGGAAGACTGGCAAGCTACTAGTGTGCCACCGGCCGGTGCTCAGACAGCAGAGGTACCCGATCTCTGTTATGACACGCAGCAGGTGCTGCAACACACCGGCACTACCATTGATGGGCAAACATCGTTCTTTGTGATTGAAAGGAAAAAAGCCTTTTTGTATACAGGTAAACAGGTAGGCACTTCGAGAGTTTATTATTTTGATGCAACTAATGGCTGGGTGGTATTGCCATGTGCATGGAGGACTGGTGTTATTGTCGATAACATGCAGTTGCACATTGACAGCTTTTAAAAACTACATACATACTTTACATACTTTAAAGTTAACTACAAACATACTTTGAAGCCTTACATATAACAGCTTTTTAAAACTAGAAACACACTTGATAAGAAAATAATGCTGCAAAATGAGAATAACATGAAAAATCAGAAATTGTACGCCTTATGACACTAATATAGAAATCTAATTAGTAGTTTTCTTGTTCTTAACTAAGACCGCTAATTCAAATAATGAAGTACAGAAATAAAACGATAAAATACTAAAGCACTCTATAATATGCAAAACTGCTTGCGTGCTAATCAATATGCGCAAATACTACTAAAAAAAAATGTAAATATACGTTCTTGGCAGTTGCCAGCATTCAAACCAGGGCTTGAGACACATACTCAAGAGGGGCAGAAAACTGTGGAGCCATTTTGTGCGCAGAACGAAATATTGCTGAAAAGAAGCATACATACAATACATGTCCATTAGTGATAAGGCACCACACAGTGCACTTTGCTAGTGGAATGTACTTACGATCGATCGATGTTAGTTGATGAGGTTTTCCACCAGCGGCCTCGAAATTGTAAGCACTGTAGGGAAGTAACAACATAAAATCTCGCTTAGTTACACCGTTACTTCACACTTTCAACGAAGCTTCTAATGTTAGTTGCTGCCATACCTGTGATTTTACAATTTCGAGCAAACTGCTGCAGTGTACGTCCTTCCGATCCATCGGTGTTATACTAAGTTGTGTTGTTTTTTTTCAATGAATTTTATGCGTTTTTCTATTTTTTTCTCGTTTTTATAATGACTTCTTATTAGCTTCTAAAATGGTTTATTTTAATGATTCCCCCAAAAACATAATTAATTTTATATAGCCCATAGCAGGATAGTCAGTCCCGCGTAGTATGGGGGCCACCGTGCATCAAGAGCGAGTCTGGAGAATTATTGTTGAGCGGGCCATGTCAACGACGGGAATGTGAAAAGAAAAGAAAAAGTAAGAAAGCTTTCAAGCAAGTCCCGATAGAGTTCGAGAAAGAGGAAGAGAGGTAAACAGTGAGCGCGAGAGGTACAGTGATAAAGAAAAAAAAAGAGAGAGAGAGCGGGAAGCAAACATAAACATCGTTTAGTATGTTATGACTTTGAAGTGCAGAAAACTTATTTACCTTCAAGTCTGATATGTGTGCCTCGAGCTCCAGTTCACATCGAACCTGCTCGAACTTTTGCTGAAGGTTAAGATTAGATTCCATTTGGTAAGCTTGGGATACTGCGGTAATTATGAATGGATTTATGGTTGAATATATGGTCGTGGGGTTTATGGTTGAGGGAGAATTTTGCAAATAACCTACCTTGATTTGGTTAATGAATGTCATAGACGCCATTTAATTCATGCAATTTGTGTCGACAAGATGCATGCTGAAAAGAAAGCAGTATGTTGTGAATGATCTCAAAGTGATGTATTGCCGTATTTCCGTAGGGCATAGGAGAATAGTTCAGACTGGGCCAGAAACTTACACTCAACCTGTCGATGGATCGATACGGTCAACGGGCACGGTGAACATTCAAACACCCTCAGTGACGTTAGGTATCCACTAACGTCACTGACCCTCTCTGTTGGTATATGCAGTACTAATACTGCACATTCCGGCTGACACCACGAGGAGGTGGAGATAGGATTTTGTCAGCCATAGTCACATTTATTTGGTGGATATTATTCACAAAGATTTTTCGCGTTTCGAAGCAGATCCATAGTTTGTGAAGCTTAGAGCACGAAGCAAAAAGATTTTTATCATTATTATGATTATCATTATTATCACCATACATATACTACTAAATTTCAAAGAATACCAAGAACATCTCCGGCTACACTGCCGTGGCAACAGTGAACTGAGATAATAATCTTGATTCTGCTATGTAATATTTGTTTGTAACCTATCTTACCTAACCTACGTAACCTGACCCGTTGAAGATTAACTAATAAATAATAATAAATTTCCTACGCTATTTCCTACGCTATTTTGCTAGCTATTTCTGGATCAGTTTGAGCTCATGATCGGTTCCAGGTCCGGTATGGGTGCAGCATCAATTCCAGGACCTTTATGGGTTTTCTTTTAGTTCCAGTCTGATATGAATTCATTAGCAGGAAAGGTATGGGTTCAGTGTCAGTGCCAAATCCGGTATGGATTCAGTATCAGTTTCTATACCGGTATAAGTTCATGATAGGTTCGTGGACCGGTATGGGTTCAGTATAAGTTCCAGGGCCAATATAGGTTAATGATTGCTTCCAGGGCCGGTATTGGTGCATGATATGTTCCAGGACTGGTATGGGTTCATGATAGATTGAGGGACCGGTATCGGTTCATGATAGGTTCCAGGACCAGTACGGGTTCATGATAGATTCTAGGACCGGTAAGAGTTCATGATAAATGGTATGAACTGGTATGAGTTCATGATAGGTTCCAGGACCATTAAGATAAGATAAGCTCCAGGGCCGGTATGGGTTCATGATTGGTACCATGATTGGTATGAGGTCAGGTTTTTTCTATTCTAAACTTGATTTTACTCAAGTCGAGAAAATGAACTCCGAAGTGAACTTTTCCTTACAAATGAACACACAAAATTCATCAATTCGATGTCGAGATGACTCGACTTACTTACTTACTTATCTGGCGCTACAACCGCTTTGCGATCTTGGCTTGCCTCAGGAGTGTCCGAAACCGCTCACGGTCTCACGCCTTCGTCTGGCCTCCACGCCATCTTGCCACCTCAATTTGGGCCTACCACGCCTCCTCTGTTCTTGTGGACGGTCTAAAAAGATTTTACGGACGGGATCGTCCGTTTCCATGCGTATAACATGGCCAGCCCACCGGATCCTGGCGAGCTTGATACGCTGCACGACATTGAGGTCGCTGTACAGCGGCTTATAGCGTCATTATAGCGGCTCCTCCATTGTCATTTCACACATACGGGGCCAAGTATCCTTCTGAGCATCTTCCTCTCGAACGCGGCTAAGAGGGTTTCGTCAGATTTGGACAGTGTCCTGTCAGATTTGGACAGTGTTTCAGAGGCGTACCGGTACTATATAGGTACTATATAGTGACAGCTTCGTTTGTCGCGACAGGTTCTTTGAGGTGAACTGATTTTTCAGGCTGTAGAATGACCGGTTGACAACCAGTAACTCAGCTACCATGCTATTGTTGTTGCTTGACCAGTGATAGGTGAATTGTGCGACGACTTCAAAAGGGCGTTCACCTATCTGCACGTCACGCCTACGTAGATTCTGACTATTTATTGGTAGGCCCGCTGATGTTGCCACCAACAGTTTGGTCTTTGCCTCGTTTATCTGCAATCCGAGGTTCTCTGCCACCTGCTCGATCTTTTGATAGGCTTCTGCTACATAGGAGAGCCGCAGACCAATGATGTATATGTTGTTGTTAGTATGGTTTAGAGAGGCTTTGGCTCCTGCGGAGTTCTTTCGCCTCTTGGACCAATGATGTATATATCATCATGGTATGCCAGTATCTGGGATGACTTATAGAAGATGGTTCCCGTAGTCTCGATCTTGAAGTCACGGATGGCCCTCTCTAGCACCAGCTTGAATAGGAGACAGGCAAACCCGCCCCCCTGGCGTAGACCTTTGGTGGTAGCAAAAGGTCCTGAGAGTTTTTCATCCACTCTCACCTGGCATGTGACGTTGGTCATAGTCATTCTAACAAGCCGTATCAGTTTGGCCGGGATTCCAAAAGAGCTCATAGCGTCATACAGTTTTACCCTGGCTATGCTATCATATGCGGCTTTGAAGTCAATGAAGAGATGGTTTGTGTCGTGTCTGTATTCAGCCATCTTCTCCATGATCTGCCGCATGGTGAAGATCTGATCAGTGGTTGGTTTTCCGTCTCGGAATCCTCTTTGATAGTTTCCGACTATCTCTTCGACGTGCGGGACTATCTCCCTGAAGGATCAGGGAGAATATTTTATAGGCGGAATGCAGCACGGTAATACCCCTGTAGTTGTTGCAATCCATCCTGTCTCTCTTCTTGTATATGGGGTAGATGATGCCGAGATTCCAATCACAAGGCATCGATTCGCTATCTTACACCTCAGTAATGATTTGATGAATCTCGTTTTCTAGTCTTGCACTTCCATTCTTGACCAGTTCAGCTGCAATTTCCTCGGTTCCGGGTGCCTTGTTATTTTTCAGCCGACGGATAGCCTTTTGTGTTTCTTCTATGCTAGGTGGCAGTAGCATGATCAGTTCTAGGACCGATATAATAAGTATTGATTCCTGGGTCGGGTTGGGATCAGTATCGGTTCCTGGCCTAGCATAGGGTCACCGCCGGTCCTGCAGACATTAGGTCATGTGCAGTTCTCGAACCAGAAATCGTGATGTATTGGTGTCAAGACCAGTATGGGTTTGATTTTTGTTTTTGATCTTTTAAGAGGTGATTATAAAAACTCATTTTAATTAGGTTTCGAGATCATTGTTTTCGTCGTAATTTTTACAGTAAAGGAGATCTTTGAAGTTTATATGCTTATCCTTGTAATCTAGCCAAGTGAATTAATTAGTAGTTATAAAATGTATAATAATTGAATATTGAATTAGTTAGTAGCTTTATTTTCGAAAATGGTGCTCAAGAGTATAAGAGATTTGAATGGTGCATCTTGTTTTGAGCTATGTTGGTCTTTACTTGTACAACACTATAATACACCACAGATCTCCTCATTATCTGTTTTACCGTCTGTTTTATCGTGTCAGAACAAACGCGATAAAATCGACTATGATAGGCTGGTTTATTGCATTCTTCGTGATCCGCTAGGAAATAATGTTGTGGATCCTTTCAATCGACTGTGTAGATTGTGACTGTGTGATTGTGTTCTTAGTATGCAAAAAATCATCAATGGGGGCCTTCACGATTCTAGTTAGTTTTTTGTATGGAGTTTGACAGTTGGAGGCTGAAATCATGTAAACAATCCATACAAAACCACACAAAAAACTAGCCTGCAATTCTCAGTCTAGAAAATTTTAGCCTAAAAGCTAGAACTAGATTCGAGTACCTGCTCGAAAACACGGTGTTGTTTACATTTATCCCAAGGTGCATTAAAGAAATCAGGTGATCGAATCTGGAATCAAAGTGTATGTAGTCCAGGTGGTCTCATTGCATTTTTTTATAATCAAATTTGAATATCACTTTTTGACAGAACGAGTGAAAACTTTTGCTCCAACGAACTTTCTGGAGGTTTGACGAATACTCAAAACACTCTTAAAATCTTCATTAAGAAGCAGAAGCGATAAAAATCAGTCTTCTAAATTCATACACCTTGGGATAAGCCCACCTGTATATTATACTCACTTAGATAGCTGCTCGGAAAACTGCTATACAATGCAAACAGCTGGCAGGCTGAAATTTCAGCCTACAAGCTTCAAACGGAAAGGCCCAGTCAGACAGCCTTCTGTTAATTTACCCATTCGAGCAGTTTTGTGTCTGTCTTAACAGTACTTTAAGAGCAATTTAGCAGTTCGAAGTGTTGTCGTTTGTTGTCAGTGAAAAGATGTAAATTAGAACAAAAAGAGTATTGTTTTAATGATCTTTTAGTGGAAGAAGACATCGGCGGTGTGTTTAAAACTGTAAAATGTAAAAAACAGCCGAGAAATTGCATTTATTAGTGCTATTTGTGCACCACCTTCTCCGGGTGATGCGGCTGTTCAAGTCGAGTTTGCTTAAAAAAATACATTGTGATCGTTTGTATAAGTTAAGGACAATGATTGAATAAAAGCATTTAACTGTTATATAATACATTTCGTGTTATTTATAAACAATTTGGCCGACAAAAATAAAAATAAAATAGAGGAAGGAATAGGATCTGTCAAAACTGCTCGAATGGGTAAATTAACGACTGCTAATTTACCATTAAATTACTCTTAAATTACCGGTAATTTAGCGGTAAGATAGGGGTAAATTAAGTCCGATTTGTCTGACTGGGGAGCCCCAATATCTGAATGTATAACGTGGTATAAAATGCCTCTTTCTTTGTCAAATATCTGCATGAAATGAATGTAAAGAGAAGATCGACAATTTGTGGTGTTTCGAACACCAATCTAGAAGCTCACAGATCAAAATTTAGAACAAGTATCACGTGGGTTCGGTGTACAGCAGATGGTAGGCACGCACACCAACACATCGAAAGCTTCTACAGCCCGCATCGGTGACGTGAAGGGCAAGAGACGGGCAGCTCGACAAGCTGCTCGAAAAACATGCTTAAGCACGGAACGAGAAGGACTGTTAAAATAAATGAGAGGCATAGATTTGTATCCGACGTTTCACCTCGCGCTAGGTCATAGACTTCTCGAATTTGTTTAGTGAGAATTGCTCTGCATTCTTCAACTGCACCATTTAAAACGTGATCTAAAATCGATACAGCTACGTGGTTCTCGAGATACACGGAATCGAAGATACGCGGTTTTCTAAATTTGACCGATCAAATGTCATGTAATTACAAAATTTATCATAGAATAATTACAATTTAAATGATAAAGTGTATACAATTACTGAATGTAATTAAGATACCAAGAAATCAAATGTATTTTAGCTGAAAACGTGAAATTCGACGTACGAGGATACTCCAGATACGTGGATGTTTCGGGAAAGCATAAAACGCGTATCTCGAGAGCAGACTGTACATAATCGCCAGCGCCAATAGTGCTGAATAGCAAAACTAGGTTAGTTTTCCATAAAATGTAATGAGGCTGCGTCATTGCTATTATGCTGGAAAATTATGGTTTGTGTCATGTTTATGGCAAGCTACCCTACTAACAATTTCGAAATATTTCAAGAGTGTCTTATCGTTGTACAGACGTTCACACGACGTTAGGTATTCGATGCATTTAAGACAATACACAACAAAGTGATTATTTAAAAACGAAAAACACTCTAAGTATGGTCGATTTTATAGCGTAGTTTGCTCATAGGTAATTGTCTGCTACAACGGTCGGCAAAGTCCGGCTTGCAGGCCAAATGCCGAATGCCGAGGCATTAAATTCGTCCCTCAAAAATATTTACCTAATTTTGTAATTCCTATTTACGTTTACAAATTTGTATGGAGGAAAGCGGTGCACAATGGGTATGTTAAGCAGTTTACGGAATATTTCATTCAATACACTACAAAATACAACTTATTCTTACACTATTAAATGCCTCTATCTATCCATGATCCAGATGCTCTCGTAAACACATGAAATAGGTGTAAAATAAAAGTTGATGTTTTACGAGAAGCTATTTTGACACGCGGGGCCAAATGGGCATAGGTCCCATAGACAAAATGGGCGCGGGGCCAAATGGGTCTATCTTTTGTTTTGCTGGTTAGGAAAGCCCTTAAAACTCTTCCAAAAACAATTTATCAAAATTAAAAGTTTTTTTGTTTCTGTATGGGAACAAAACAGAACTACGGGGCCAACGAATATCATCGAATGTCATCGTATTTGGTTTCACGCTTCGATTAAACTTGGCGGGATATCTGCTTGTTCGGTTAAAAAATAAATTGATCTAAAAGGTCATTACATGAAAGTCGATACTTTTCCACTCTCTTACTTTTTCCCTGAGTGTACTGTGTAGAGTTGTGCCCTACGCTGGGGTGAATGAAATTCGCTATTCGAGTTTCCTATCAACCAGAAATCAGCAAGAATCCAAATACACCAGAGAGCGCTAACTAGAGTCTAACCAGAGGCTAGATAGAGTGAGGTTTATTCTAGGCTTAAACCCATGAGGCTTGAATGTTATTAAATTGTACCACTTGATAACTGTTTTACGATACCACGAACCTGCATATGGGTCACCGAGTTTTTCTTATGCATACCCTGGGACAAATTCCAAAAGAAATCAGCGCGTTATTTTTGTTTATTATCTCAAAGTGATGTATCCCCGTGTCACCAGGATATATCATGAGAAAACACTACGTAACTAATAATGAACCAATGACTTTAAAGATATGGCAGCTGTACTGAAAAATAAAATGCATTTCTTGTCTGTCTACGACACTTCGACAACCTATTCCTTCTTTTCCATCTTCCATGTTTCTTTGAATTCCTTTCGCTCCCTTTCCTTAATTTACATTCAATCCACTCTCAACTCCCGTCCTTACGACTAGCCTGTTTATAAGGTATTAGTTAGTAAGTTAGTCTTTATTAAATACCAAAAATGGTGGGAAAACGCATTTAATAAAAAAAAGCTAAAATAATTGATGATGATGATGACCCACCTCAGACCCCTACAAAGGATTGAGATGTTCGAGGTATCTTGCGATAATTTGGTAAAGCTACAAATATTCAAACGAGTAGATGTTTGAGAGCTGAGCAAAGCATAAAGGTATGACGAGTTATTAGCCCGATCAACACCAATCTACCAAGCTCCGAACCCGAAGTCTACTGTACGCGCGCGTCTCTCAATTCAATGTAGTCTCAATCTATTAATTTTTTTTTTGTATATTTTTAGTTTTAAAACATTGGTGAATTTAGAATGTAAATTAGTTAAAAAAAAAATATTCATCGCATTTTAAAGGACAATTGACAAGAATAAAAAAAAATCATCATCACCTAGAGTTGACAATTGACAATACATTTAGACTACATTAGTTCTAACAAAATCAGAGCACAATTGTCTAAACTCAGATAACGAACCAGCATTGATAATTTCCTGTGGCATTCTATTGTAATACTGTATACCTCTGTGAAACAAAGAATTTATGGCTCCTGCAGTCATATAGTTTGGCACTCTTGGAGCATTAGCTCCCCGTGTTGGGTAATTGTGAATGTCTACTCCTCTCACAACTCTTTGCGTAAGATATGAAGATAGACGTCTTTTTATTAGATTAGCAATGAATATCATTGTCTGATACGTCACTCTCTGTTTTATGGTCATCCATTGTAAGACCATTCGCATTGTAACAGAAGAGGTGTAATAATTTCATTAGAACATTTATTTGATGAACTGAAACTCAGATTGAAACTGGTACCAAATAGAGTGGGAGGTTACGAATGTAACGGTATTAAAAATAGATCACAATACAATATATGAACGAAACGAAAATTAAAACTTTAAATAATTCGTGTAAGCTTTTCCGCTTACTTAAACTGTTTAAACAATGTAGAAATATTTTAAACAAATAACCGCCAGAGAAAATTTCAATTTAAATTTCAATCGTTATACGCCATGTCTTATGCAATCCGCATCCAACATATTTGGGCTCGAGTATGTGCCAAGCAATTATCACTCGACTATCGTACTAGATTCCCAGGGCCTTGGCCACTCTTTGGCCCAAAATGGTTTATAAATATATCTATCACTACAAACAATCATTATTACGTGTTTTTCTACTTCAATTGAATACATTTTAAACGAAATTAGATTTATTACAAGACAAAGCATATACAAGATCACGAAGGTTGTTTCCCCAGCCGCAAAATCGGGTTTTCGCCGCGATTTTCGACCAAGCGAAAATAAAAATTATGCCATTTGTATGGGGCGAACACACACACACGAATTATGGTTGTTGATTATGGGTGGGAAGATTATGGTTATGACTTCTGTTTCACTCTCGCTCACAGGCGATGATGTTCCGTCGCTTTCTCACCAAGTTATTGGCGCAAATCTGTGGTTGTTGCTGCTCTTTCTCGCACGTGAGGCAGTTTTCTTTGTCCTTGTTTTTCCCGTGTGTGACATTGGCTGCGAATCCTCTTGATGCGTTAAAGGAAGTTACGTTAATATAAGGGTAAATTGTTAGATGCAATGGCTCTGGCACACCAAATGATGTACCAATTCGTGCACGTTTATGTGCCACATTGCACCTAAAGCGTTTTGTGACTAGCACAACCACAAACACAGTATTATGATGTTTGTAGATTTGGGACATATTTTGGTAAACTTTTTATGCGGCCGAGCAACAATTAAATGCCGCATGTTGTATACCCTTTAAACCAAACGGCAATCTGCTGCAATCTTTTCATCGTCACTCTGGTGCTCTCTTCGACCAGCGCCCCTACTCATTGAACGCATGCTGTAATGAGACCGGTTCCTACGAGACCGGACGAGATCGATTCTTATCCAGACCATTCCCCAGATAGCAAGAACCGACTATCCGATAGCGTGATTTTAGTAAGGTTAAGAAGTCGTTTCAGCCCTGTCTACAGCATTGTTCGTTACGTCAAAGAAGAAGTAGAAAATTTGTACGGGAGGTTATGAGCTTGCAATGCCGCATGCGGCCTCGGCACGAGGGGGATGGCGAAATAACCTGTACAACAAAGAGAGCAGGGAGATGGCAGGGAGCTGTGGGGTCTTATCGGCCACGGGCTGCAATCGACCAAGTGGTTCCATGGAGCGCTGGTATGTGGTCAGCGAGTGCGCTAGGTAGTTCGGCAGGCGCCAATCCGACCCGTGGGTGCAACGAGTTCGAGCCGACACAAATGAACTGGATCGTTTACGGATGGTTCCGACAGAGAAGGATTACGCTGGATCCTTTCCTCGGGGCCCGACGCGGCCGCTTAGTTTGGTTTGGCCTCTGGTTAATCCGCCCCTGCCCGCACCTCACTATTGTTTGCCTTAAGGCTTACGGCAAATACAGTTTACATTTGTTATTCTAAACTATGCTAGCATTATTGAACAGCAATACGAAAGAAAAGGAATGGGAAGGAAAGAAGGGGAAAGCGAGTAAATAAATGGGGAGCTAACAAGAGCGGAAGGAACCGGAGGACCAGGAAGGGTGATAGTCGAAGAGGTGAGATGAGAAGATGAAAGCGGGGATTGCGTGTAGTAGCGTTTACTGTTCCGAAGCGACGATGGGTTCTAAACAATGGGGGACGAGCGCGAAGCGAACTGGAGGGAGCATACAGGAACGGGGAGGACATACAGGAAGGAATCAACATGCATTTTTTGAAAATCGATGTTCTTCCTTCTGTATTGTCCAAATTGTACACATCAATCTTATGAGCTGCGGATCGTACAAAGCTTCTTCATATTTTTCTTATTTGACACAGCAACCATTGCTTTTCTGTCTCCCTCAGCCACTCCTTTCTTCTTCTTGGCGCAACGACCTACGCGGTTATGCCGGATAGTTAACCGTTGCTACGAGAGACGGTCCATACGAGGCTTGAACTCATGGCGAGCATGTTGCTAAGTCGTACGAGTTGACGTGACCTGTTACTAATTAGTTTACCCATAGCGAGACAGGCAGTCCTGGGCCACTAGGATCAAACGGGGCTTGAACGCAGGACGGTCATGTTGTTGTGTTGTGTTCGGGTAGTACGACAACGAGGGGCAGCTAAATCTAACCAAGCCATCCATAAAATGCGGGGACGCGTGGAGCAGCTTTGTGCGTGAAAGGATCGGCTGCATCACCGGCATTTGAGGCTCCCGGGGGCCGTTCGCCACAGCCAATCCCCGAGCGCAGCCGCAGCGCTATCGACTATGTATGCAACATAAACGCCACTTACGCATCCTGCGTCAATCGCCAGGACAGTGACGGGCTAGAACACAACTTTCTATGCCATCCTCCAGGCAGCGACATGGCCGCGCAGCACCATCCGCAACGATGATGCGTCTCCAAAAAAGGCGAGAGCAGGAGCAAGCCAGGCAACGCGAGCGATGCATGCGTCAGCCAAGCCGGGACGGGTCGCTCCTCGCTTACAGCATCGAGCGAGAGGCGGGGGAGACGTTTCTTTTTCTCTTCCGAACAGTAGACCCCGGTAATTAGGATTAAAAGAGTACACCATGGTGGGTAAATCCTAACCTTCAATCCGGTGGGAGGGAGAGAGGATGGGAGGGAGGGGTGGGAGAAGATTGGAGGGTTTGTACATTATTAAAGAAAAAAATAATGGATAGACAATAAGTGTTCAATGATATCCCTCATTTTAATATTTGACCTTCTTTTGACTTTAACTAAACATTGGTTGGCTTAACATGAGCGGACTAGTGCATTGAATGATCTTTTGTTTAAATTGTTTTTTTTTCACAAGTGCAACTAACTGCACTAACAAATAACATAAAACCAGTACGAAGCATGCATTCAATCGATCCGGAAAATAGCTCGAACGGTAAATCGATTCCATCCAAACGACAACTTGCGCGTTGATCAAATCCAGATTCGAACGACGGCGCTCTAGTCAACGCGCAATGCATCAGCAGCCAAAAAAAACGGGAAGGAAAAAAACAATAACCCCAAGTCAAGCGTGCTCACACAAGGTCAAGCATTTGCCAATAACTGCTGGGAAAACGAAGGAGGTGGGGAAGGACGTCACTGAAAACGCGTATGATCTGGTAGAACGGATAAAGAAGACAGCAGATAAGCGATATCACTCCCACCACCATCGTATGAACAGCTGGTGTGATCGCAACTACCGACCAGGAAGGAGTAAGGGGGAGGACAAGATTAATTTTTTTCTAGCCATCCATAATTTTTTTTTTGTGGCTGCTATTCGATACAACAACCCTAGGAAATCCGCCACAATTTTTGCCATAAAACCCGTCTAAAAAAGTTCGCTTGGTCGAGTAACCTCTTAAACCGGACGTCGTGTGGACGTCGGGTGGACGTCCACACGACGTCCACACGACGTCCGAAATCTTCAATTTTGCGGCTAGGGCATGGCTAAAACATTTCACGCCTAAATGTATGTACTCAACTGTCATGCTGTATGGTGCGTTGACATTCGGTGATATGCCCCTACACATGTCGTGAAAATATTCGTCTTGAAACACATTGGTTTTTTATGAACCTGTCATCGAATATCAACTAATGTCACCGATTTGGCTTCACTCTTCACGGCGTGACGCTAGTTCTCGGAATGTCTGGTTGCACGGTGAGGCATTTTTAATTTTATTTGCTAAACAGGCGTCTCTCGAGTTACGACCCCCTCGAGTTACGACGATTCGCAGATTCGACGATTTTGATTTTGACTGCAAAAAGTTGTCAGTGAGAATAAATTGATGTATTTTTTTGAATTTCTGTGCTGATAACCGTTACACACACATTTCGAAAGATTCTACAACTACCCGTTCTTCAATATCTACATCGTGTAAACTACTTTTGATGTCAAATTAATACATTATCAAACACATTTAAATAAAAATCACGATATCATAGAATATTGCCTCTTCAACTTCGGTTATAAACTAAACATTGACAGATATTCGACATACGACTTTTTCGACTTACGCCTTGTATTGGCGCATATGCGGCCCGTGAGCTGAAAAGTATGGAGACCCCCGAAAAGGAGAGATAAACACTTACCATGAGTAAAACAGCACTTCTTGCAAACGTTACATATGCAGTACACACAAATTCAAAGTGAGTGCTCGAGGGTTTTTGTGTTGTATGAACCGATTAAATGTCTTCTACCTAAATAGCTAACGTCACATTTCACAAGTTTCCGTTTTTTGTATGATCTAAGCAAGCCACAAGATGAGAGCATTGACTGTCTCTAAAACGTCTTTAAAAACATTCGGTTTATGGTGTTCACTAAACCAAAGGCCACCGGCTTCGTGATACAGTCGTCAACATTGTCTGTTAACTGTGTAAAATGTTGAAAACTGTATCTGATTAACAAAAGTTTAAAACATCCACCAGCTAAAAGGTAGTTTTCTTTTTGCAACATGAACCGCCTAAAGACAATAAACTCGTTTCCATCACACTTTGGAATTTGTTCACACTTTGCCAGAGACTTTAACTTTTGCAGCGTCACTATACACTTTCCACTTTGCACTAGTCGCAACGTTTGCCAAGCTTGCAGGTCGATTTACGTATGAACATCGTATGCGATCGCGACGTTCGTGTACAGCTCAATTTATTTAGCTTTACTGCTCGAGCAGCATGTGTGAGTGTGTATGGGTGAGTGTCGAAGTTTAGGAGTAGAGAGAGTATCACTCTCTCGCTTCAACGGAGTGCAGCACTCACCGTGGTAGCACCAGCAGGGGGGGAACGCAATAACATAGGTAAGGGGGAACTCAAAGTGAATTCAATTAATTCACCATCCGATAGACGTACCGCAGCTCATCATTTTCACCAATGGCTTTCAAATTTATTGCTGTGCACTACGAATCAATTATTTACGGTGCACTACGAATCAATTCAACGTACTTCGCGGTGCACGAAGGAATACATTCTCCTCTCACTCAAAGTACATGCGATGGTGGCGGTAGGAAGTGTGTGTGGGGGGGGGGGGGGTAGGGGGAAAAAAAGAAAGTTGGTGTCTGCTGGGTGGCCACCGATGCGATGCCTTACAGGCTAGTACAAAAGACGCAGATTTTAATTAATATTTTATCGTTTTTTTCACAAAACCATTTTCAAACCATCAACAATACATAACATTACTAATAACATTACTGAACAATAATTAGACAATAATTAGCAAAGCTAGTCAATGAGTATAGATAACGTTTTTGAGCTCGTTGTTTTATTATTAAGATATAGCTAATGTACACTGCAATATGATAGACCAATACATCTTCTACTTCTATTACTAATACTATTACTACTACATATATCATATGTAGAATTTCATTGGTTTAAACTGAATCTTATTAAACCCATTCTCACAACATCAGAAAAGGAATGGCTGATTGATCAGTCTAGGGTTGGACGTTGCGGTATTTTTTTACATTTATTTTTATTTTAACAAATAACTTAAAAACTAAGCAGATTGCGCGCGCGTCCGATCGCTGCCGTTGCCGTTCGTGGAAGAAGGTTCCCGCTGTTCGGGCGATCACCTTTCTGCTGTTGCCCTCAAATGTCGCAAAATATACTGAAAATCCAGTTGCACTCTGTTGTTATGAAATTGAAGCATCTTCTTCATATTCATCATCTTATGCTTATTCTAGGGCGTAAACGACCATGTTGAGAAAGCATTATTAAAAGTAGTTAGTACTAGACATTACCATATTATTCGTACGTTGCTTGGATAAAACAGTGGTATTGTTTGTTGCCCATCTCTCCCCGTTCACAACCGTAAGGGAATCGGGCGAAGCATTTCTAAATCTTTATAGAAAGAAGTGTCACCTATTTTATTGTTTTTTGTATTGCTTATTGCTCCATTTTCATGCTAGCAATGCTGAGGATAAGGACGAGCACAAAGTATATACAATTTTAGACCATGTTCCTATCTCAAAAAACACCAAATACTAATTTTGACTTTGTTATGGATTAGTTTTCGTATGCATGATGATATTTGTTATGATTTCATGAATCAAAATGATACAATTCTTACAATTAAATTACACTAAAAGTTAATATTATGGCCGTAATCTTCGCAATTTATTTTTCGCACAGCTGCAAAGCTCAGTTCTATTGATATTATACATAGTACAGTGAACCCTGTCTTATTTGAGAGGCGATGGGACTGTCGAATAAGAGGGGTTTTCAAATTACAGAGGTGAAAAGTGAATGAAAGGTCCACCCAAACAAGAAAGAGACAGAACATTTAGTATGCAGCCTTAACTGTTGCTATAGGAAACTGCGAACAGGATTGCCAATTTGAGCATACATCTTTCAATAACCATGGCAACACCATACACAAATAAGAGGGACACAGATTTCAGAGGTTTTTCAAATTAAAGGAACAAAAATGTACTGGAAATCAAGGGACTGTGCAAAATGTTCAAATAAGAGAGGTTTTTCAAATTGGAGAGGTGTCAAATAAGAGAGGGTTCACTGTATTTCAGAGTTTTTTGTATGCCTACAAGCTCTATATAAACACAACACGATGACTGTATGAACCAAGTCACCATTATGTGAACAACGATTCAATAAAAAATATATGAACTTTTTCATACATGTGTTTTGTTTCATGTTAGTTTTTTGTGTTTGTGGAAGAAAAACGTATGTCAATTACTTAATGTCACAACTTTCATACACTTAGCTCATCAACAAAACACTTAAATGCATTAACACAAATTGGTACCACTATCAATTGCACAACTATTAGCATATTTACCATTTACAGGATCTTAATCGTTGAAAAGAGCCGCATAAAATATACTTTATGGCGCATGACCTTTAGCTCCTATCCTCATCCACCACTGGGCACAAAGGCATGTAATTTGATTTTAATTTTTTCATTGGAATGACTCACTCATCGCAGCATCAATCCGAACAATTCGAACGCATTCAACCAGAAATGCAGCAGGTGGGTAGGAGTAGGAAGATGATGGAGGGGCCAATCGCCTGGCGATACGATGCAAACGGCATCCATCTGGGACGTCTTGAGGCACAGGGAGCAGGGCGGGAAAGCTATATAATGCGTCACCTCCTTTGTTCAGTTTTCGTAAGAAAAGCTAGGCTTGGCGGTACGATCCGAGGGACAGCCATCTGAGGTGACTTGATGCTGAGGGTTACGTTTTTACATTTTTTCTACCATAAGCTTTGTACAGTTTACGTCAGGCGACACGTCAATGATATTTATGAAGATTGGATGTAAGCGTTTGTTTGTGTGTGTATGATTTTTTATTTGTACTTTAACGGGGTGAAGGCAATTTAGCGCTTCGCGGTCAAGACAATAAATATCGTTGCTAATAAAAAGGCGTGTGGTTGTAAAATCATTTATTTCGCGTAAAAGAAAAAGTCATGTTGATAACGTCTAAAAATATAAAAAAATGTCCAATACGAGAAGACTACAGATACAATTCAAATAATATAAACATGGCCTGCAATTAAAGTGTGTCCCTCGATGATTATTCTGTACTTGAGTATTTGTAGTCTTATCGTCTTTGCCAACGAGACCATCGATTTTTTTTTAATTTTAATTTACACGTCCCAGGAGTAAATGCTTCATAAAGCATGAGTCATGAGAGGTTTTATAGCTAATTAGTAAGAATGAGAAAGTATGTCGAGTTTGTCTAGGTCGTCAACAATTTTATCTTCACCAGCACTAACGAAACGTTAATAGGACTTACAATAAAAGTATCCCATGAGTCAGCAGACAAAATTTGACACCGCTCGAACTTTTAAACACTAGTCTAACTCAAACGGTGATGGCCAAGTAAAAAGTAGAGCAGCTTTGTTCTGAAGCGTGCGCGATCAACGAACGGCACCCTGTAGCGACTGAAACGGACTCCGTGTGGCAGGATGTGGACGTCGTATAAGCTTGTCCCTGCATCTATAGAATGACCGACGACCCAGTGCGAAAACAAGCTGCAAAAGATGCTGAAAATAAAGACCGAGGGAAATATCGATATATCATTGCGTTCGTGTCGCAACCAACCAAACAGTGAAATAGTACGTGGGGCACATGAAAAAAACAATTCAGGATGCATAAATTGTATCCACTGCATTCACAGCGGCAAACAATGATGTTAAAACTCAATTTCGAAATTAGATATCACTCTCTAGCCAGTTCAACATCCACCCACCTGCATGCCATCGATGTTTTCTGGATTAACAAGATGCAAAAGCTCGACTCCAACAAGTTTGTCATAAAAACTGAGGATGGATCGATAAAAATCGAAGATACATTGTAAAAACATGTCCACACGCATGTCTTCACCCGCCATGGCAAAAAATCCGTATAACAATAGGCAGCTCGCAAAGACAAAGATTTATGTTTGCAAGAAAGCTTGCATAATTAACTTCAAATGTCCTCAATTCCAAAGTCCTAGAAATAAAATTTACATCTGCAATGTCAATCAGAATCACCATGTGTTTGTTTTGTGTTTATTTTGACAATCAGTAAAGTTTCATTCAAACATTCGAAGCAGTTAAAATGAACAAGGTTTTTTTAAATAACCATTTTTTTTTTCAAATGTGTTACAAATGTCAACTAAAACGGTGATGTGTCATTCTTACCCACAGTGTCGAACCAACGCTGACTTCCCCTTCTACTTATGACAATGTGTAGCAAAAGGCATTCTTGTTTTACATTAGCAATACAGCTTGGCCGTTGTAGAGGATACCAGTACAAACGTATCTTTAGCAAGAGTTTAGTATATATCTACATAATCTTTCGTACCAGAATCGAAACAAACGTTATGAGTATATATGTCCTTGCTTAAACCGTATTTGTACTATAAATACGTTAATACCATATTTACGTATTTTTAAGTGTTTTTTTACGATAGTGCCATTATAGGCACGCAAAATAGGCATGTTCCTATAATGGTCTTAGTTATAAAATCAATAAAAACATGATATTTTTTAATTTTTTTGACAATATATTGCCAATTGTTTTTTTTTTGTGTTCTTAATTAGGCCATACGACTCGTTAACGACTAAACAATAAATAATAATAATAATACGACGATTATAGGAACCATACCACCATTATAGGTACAACGAAGCAGACACAAAAATATGAATTTTTTTCGTAAATTTGCCGTGTTTCATTGTAAAAATGGTTGTGATTGCAAAGGTTAAACAAATTCCAATTGCTATATGTTGAAATATTCATTTATTTATTATTATAAAGTATCGAGCCTCCATGGCCTACATACACAATTAAAACTAATGTCTTATAAACTATGTGTTCCTAAAATTAGACATAATGCATTCTCGTATGACACTAGAACATTTTGGTATACTAAAGGACAGGTCTATAACATTTGAAAATAAATTAAAATTCTTGGACATCAATAGTAACGGATCCCTAGCACAGAAAAGACGATAACGAAAATCAGTTATTAAAAATTGTCGAGTTCTTAAAGGTCTAGTAGGGACATAAAAATTTACTTGACTTAGCAATAGAGGTGCATCGATTCTTCCAGTTAATAGTTTAAAAATAAAAATTCCTTGGGCAACCATTCTTCTCTTTTCCAAAGTTTCAAGCCCTAACAACTGACACCTCGTATGATAAGCTGGTAATACGTCGTTATGTCTCCACGGAAGCCGCTCAATAGCTACCCGGGTAAATTTTCGCTGGATCCTCTCAAGCCTCTCAATTCTAGTAACTTGCTCCGGAAACCAAGCAACTGAAGCATACTCAATCAAAGGACGAACAAGGCAACAGTAAAGTGATTTTAAACAGAGAGGGTCATGAAACATTTTATCATTATCATTATCTTCCTGACACTTTGAATCCATTAAAACACGTCGGTACCATTACAAATTGCACCACTATTGGTACATTTACCCTATAAACTTATTCCAGTATTTTTTTTAATTCCAAGGCAATCAGATCCAAGTTGCCTACCTTCTATTAGATCTAATTTAGATAATCACATCGCGTTTCAACTTATCAATGCACCTATGCTTGCTTAGAACTCCTAAAAATCTAAGAGTTCCTAATTTGAGGAAAAATTATTTGCTCTTGATGATTGAAGGTGTTGAAATTAAAGAATAATTCGATAGTTCATTTAAAAGCATTAAATAAATCATTTAACAACCAAGAACATTTTGAACGACATCGTTAATGGGAAAATAAAGGCATTGAATCATAGTCTCGTTATTAGACATATAATATTTATTAATAAGATATTTAGACTAAGAGACTACGCATATGCCTGAATTGCGTATAAGAATGTAGAAAAGTTTGCTTCATATAAACATTCGAAAATAATTTGTAATATATTTGACAAAAATGCATTACAAATTTCGTTCAAACGAATATACCCAATATTTACCAGGGCATGGAATGTGTGCCTTGAAATTTGTCCTTATTGTGAAATAATACTTAAAAAGCGTACCCATTTTACCCCGTTTACGCTTACTGCTTAATCTGGTCTTGGGAACTTGTTTGAACTTAACAATATGAGAACAATTTAGCCAGTTTCTTTATTTCCGAATTAATTTTACAGGAAATTCTGTTTTTCTTTCAAATCATATGAAGAAACCTAAAACTAGTCTCAAAATAAATGCTTCGTTAGTTGGGAAAAGTAAACGAAGGATTATATTTACATTACGATTAAATGTGCATATTTGGAACGAATGCCTTTGACGTTGATTTTTGTGTTTAAATTATTATTTTAAAATTGCTAAAATTCATATATCTCAGTTTCATATTTAGGTATTGTAGAAGAATTATGTAAACAAAAAGAGACTTATTTTTATCTTTCTGGTTCCATTCCAGCAAAAAGCTGTTGTGCATTTGCGATTACGCCAAGTGTATCCGTGAATTACGCGTATTACACCAAGCGGCTTTTAAAAACATATAAAAGTAAAAACATCCAATCCTAGAAAGAGCCAGCTTTCCGGGCCAGTTTTCAAACACCAGGGAGAAGAATGTGACGGTTCTTGCAAATCTAACTTGTTCTGCTTCCAAAAAGTTCGTTCAGTACCAACTTTAGATTTTTTTAATGCATATTTTTAGCCGTTTACGTGGTCACCTGATATTAACCGTTCAAAGCTTATGGTAATGCAGTTTTAGTGCACTGTACCCTCAGCACCAAGCCAGCCGTCTGGGGTCTGTCTTTCGCATCGCACCGCCAAGCCTAGCTTTTCTTACGAAAACTGAACAAAGGAGGTGACGCATTATATAGCTTTCCCGCCCTGCTCCCTGTGCCTCAAGACGTCCCAGATGGATGCTGTTTGCATCGTATCGCCAGGCGATTGGCCCCTCCATCATCTTCCTACTCTTACCCACCTGCTGCATTTCTGGTTGAATGCGTTCGAATTGTTCGGATTGATGCTGCGATGAGTGAGTCATTCCAATGAAAAAATTAAAATCAAATTACATGCCTTTGTGCCCAGTGGTGGATGAGGATAGGAGCTAAAGGTCATGCGCCATAAAGTATATTTTATGCGGCTCTTTTCAACGATTAAGATCCTGTAAATGGTAAATATGCTAATAGTTGTGCAATTGATAGTGGTACCAATTTGTGTTAATGCATTTAAGTGTTTTGTAGATGAGCTAAGTGTATGAAAGTTGTGACATTAAGTAATTGACATACGTTTTTCTTCCACAAGCACAAAAAACTAACATGAAGCAAAACACATGTATGAAAAAGTTCATATATTTTTTATTGAATCGTTGTTCACATAATGGTGACTTGGTTCATACAGTCATCGTGTTGTGTTTATATAGAGCTTGTAGGCATACAAAAAACTCTGAAATACTATGTATAATATAAATAGAACTGAGCTTTGCAGCTGTGCGAAAAATAAATGGCGAAGATTACGGCCATAATATTAACTTTTAGCGTCATTTAATTGTAAGAATTGTATCATTTTGATTCATGAAATTATTGACTACAGCAATATATAACGACTGTAGCATAAACCCTATAGGTACCAGCGAGGGTGTTGCGCACGGTGTCCCTATTTTTCACGAAGCCGTTCTGGAGTACAGGACTGCTCTACCCACTGCCACCTAAATCCGCCTAACAATAATCCCGCCTCTGGCGTTACCCGAGGCAACATCCGAGGCACACGAGCTATGCACAACACTGATAAACAAATACACTTGCTACACTTGCTATTTACTGCCTTAGTGGTATGATGTTGTTTCTCACAAGTACATGGATTTCATACAAGTTGTTATTCACACAGCTTAAACCATGATTCACCGCTCCGGCCTTCGAAAGTTACATCGAACTGTACAGCTTATGGCATGTTTAACATCGCGTACAGCAGAAACAGGCAGTGGATGTGAAAGCGTTGCTGTGTTAAATGTTGAGAAAAAAAAGGAAAAATATATTAAATGGAAAATGGCACGTAGAAGAAAGTCGTGGCAAGTCAGATGTCTACCGTATCGGAATATCCGCCTATCGGGCAACTGCCCGTTGAATGTGAGTGCTGACACTCGGGACACAAACTGCTAGTTAACAACAAACAGAGCGAGCAGAAGTGATCTGGATCATTTGCTGGAGTTTGGTTTGGAGAAAAGTTTTGGTTAGTTAGTCTTACCTTGCACTCACAGAAAAAAAGTATACGCAGTGTTACTTACGGTATAGTCGTGGAAATACGGACAGAAAGTCAAACATCGACGCGTAGAGTGCCATCTTACCTCCGTCTGTAACCGTTGTGTTTTGTAACGTACTACACACTCAACGGAGAAACTTACTATAGAAACACACATAACGGAGAAGGGTTTATATTGTACACTCGTCACAGTGCCGGTAAACGTTCGTCGGAATTCATTGCGTGCGAACAGACGGCGTCCACGGGCCTGCCCACGCTCGAATGCAGAGACGATGGCATATGATTCTATCTTCACCATTAACATGAGAGAGACAGAGCTTATACCACGAACGTACCCGAAAGGTGTGCATGCTTCACTCATCAGGATCTAAAGGCAAGGACAAGGCAAAAGAGACACAGAAAAAATTCCTCACGGCTACACATGTCCTAGACCAGCGGTCGGCAAAGTCCGGCCCGCGGGCCAAATGCGGCCCGCCGCAACATTCAATCCGGCCCGCGAATGGTTTTGACTGATTTTGAAAGATGGGAAGAAACTATTCGTATAAAAATTACTGAATATCTTTTAGAATAGCATTTTATGCCAACGAACTCGAGCCAAAAGAAGAAGAAGACTATGGAATGACGGATCGATCGGTATGTTAGAACTCAAGATCAATATCCCCGTAACGTTTGCATGGAAAATGCCTTTTTTCGGCTAGCTGTAGAAAAAAACTAGGAGAGACAATTTCTTTACATGAACATCATTTGAAAGTTAATTATTTAAGACGCTACGGGGTGTCATTCGTTGTTCGCGCACACTTCTAAGTTGGTTAGTTCCCTTATTTGACCACCATGGTTCGAGTGATAGAGGTGTCAAGGTGAGGTGATAGAGGTTGTCTGTTTCTCTCATGGGACAATACTATTCAAAGTGCAAATAACGTTTTGTTAAAGCAGGTGGAAATAACCCCTTGATAAACCCATAAATTTGTCAATTTTCAACTGTCAACCAATATGTAATTTTAACATTGTTGAACACGACAATAAGACATTCGGAATGAAGGAAAACGCATACGAAATTTTATATTGATTACATACGATAAAACCTGGTTACAATAAATTTATTTAAAGTTTTGCATTCGACTTTGCTATGGGAGAGCATTTGACGTTCGCCAACGCAAAACATACAATACAATGTTTTAAATATAGTAAAACAGCATTTTCACGCGATATTTTTTTTTTTTTTGGTTCTTTCTTCTTAATTTCACACAATCAGTGGATTTATCTTCAAACTATTTGAGTGATATTTTCGCAAAAGCGAACATTTCAAAACCCCTGTTGTTGTCAAAGTGCTGTTTCGTAAGGAATCAGTTATCAATTTATCTGACATGGCATGTCCATAAAACATTCTGACTCCACGTTTGCTTCGCTAGTTTTTTAGCCGTTACAATTTTTGTATCATCTCCGGAATATCCGCAATGTTTTTTGCGGCGTGAAAGGATGGGTTCTTCAAGAAGCGATATTGATCCTTATTTTTTATTTTTTACTGATCACATTTTTGGACATCTATTGCCGATTCTCAAATGATTAAATATTACAATTAGTTTTTAAAGCAAGTATCATCAATTTTGAACCATGCCTGCATGAATTTATTACAGAAAAACAACAATAATACCTAAAAGGTTTCTAAAAGTTTTAAATGTAATGATTTAAGCGTAATGATAAAAAACCGCATTTTTCTGGCCCGCGGCACTCGATCATTTACTTAATTTGGCCCTTTGCCTCAAAAGTTTGCCGACCGCTGCTCTAGACGCGTTGTCTATGCGTCTCGCTCGGTATCACAGCGGCATACGGCAGGTAAGCAGTAGTGATGGGTAAATTCAACAAAAATCCGGAATCGCTTCCGAATGACTCCGCCAAAATTGGAAGCGGTTCCGGAAAGGTAGGTGCAAAACTCCGACCTCGGAGCCGTCTGGAGCCGTTCGGAGCCGTCGGAGCCGTTGGAGCCGTTGGAGCCATCGGAGCCGGTCGGAGCCATCGTAGCAGTTGGAGCCGACGGAGCCGGTTGGAGCCGGTTGAAGCCGGTTGGAGCCGACGGAGCCGGTTGGAGCCGTTGGGGCCGTCGAAACCGACGGAGCCAGTTGGAGCCGCCGGAGTAGTTGTAATAGTCGGAAGCATTCTGAAGCGCATTTATTTCCCGATATTAGTGATAATTTTATTGTAAAAAAACAGCTTACGAGTAAAAAAAAGAGTCTTCTTCATTTAATGATATGAAGTTTTTTTGTGTGTGTTTTTTTTTCAAAAATAAAGCCAAAAATAATTGTTTATATATATATATATATATATATATATATATATATATATATATATATATATATATATATATATATATATATATATATATATATATATATACAATTAAACATAAAATATATATATATATATATATATATATATATATATATATATATATATATATATATATATATATATATATATATATATATATATATATATATATATATATATATATATATATATATATATATATATATATATATATTTTCTTTGGCTCAACAACCATTGGCGGTCAAGGCCTGTCCGTACCACTTGTAGGCTTGGCTTTCAGTGACTAATTGATTTCCCCCCATAGCAGGATAGTCAATCCTACACGTATGGCAGCACGGTCGGTTTGGGGATCGAACCCATGACGGGCATGTTGTTAAGTCGTATAATTTGACGACTGTACTACGAGACCGGCTAAATAATGCCCATGGCACATGGACAAGACAAAGAATATAACTATCAATCATCCGTCCATCTTTTATGAAAATAAAGATCAATAATAGTTTGATTCATAGTTTTTCCCTATATATATATATATATATATATATATATACGGAGCAAACAATTGTTTTTGACTTTATTGTTTAAAAAAATTACAAAAAAACTTCAGAGCAATAAATGAAGAAGACTCTTTTTTTTAATCGTAAGCTGTTTTTTAAAATGAAATCATCGCTGATATCGCGAAATTAAAGCGCTTCGGAATACTTCCGACTATTACAACGACTCCGACGGCTCGAACTGGCTCCGTCGGCTTCGACGGCACCGACGGTCCCAACGTCTCCAACCGGTTCCGTTGGCTCCAACGACTTTGACGGCTCCGTCGGCTCCAACTGCTACGACGGCTCCGACCGGCTCCAGCTGCCGACTAGCGGCTCTGACGGCTCCAACGGCTCCGACGGTTCCGGACGGCTCCGACGGCTCCAACGATTCCGGACAGCTCCAACGGCTCCAACGACTACGACGGCTCCGACGGCTCTGGACGGCTCCGACGACTCCGACGGATCTGGACGGCTCCGACGGCTCCGGACGGCTCCGACGGCTCCGGACGGCTCTGGACGGCTCCGTTGGCTCCGTCGGCTCCGGACGGCTCCAACCGGCTCCGTCGGCTCCAACTGCTACGACGGCTCCGACCGGCTCCAGCTGCCGACTAGCGGCTCTGACGGCTCCAACGGCTCCGACGGTTCCGGACGGCTCCGACGGCTCCAACGATTCCGGACAGCTCCAACGGCTCCAACGACTACGACGGCTCCGACGGCTCTGGACGGCTCCGACGACTCCGACGGATCTGGACGGCTCCGTCGGCTCCAACTGCTACGACGGCTCCGACCGGCTCCAGCTGCCGACTAGCGGCTCTGACGGCTCCAACGGCTCCGACGGTTCCGGACGGCTCCGACGGCTCCAACGATTCCGGACAGCTCCAACGGCTCCAACGACTACGACGGCTCCGACGGCTCTGGACGGCTCCGACGACTCCGACGGATCTGGACGGCTCCGACGGCTCCGGACGGCTCCGACGGCTCCGGACGGCTCTGGACGGCTCCGTTGGCTCCGTCGGCTCCGGACGGCTCCAACCGGCTCCGTCGGCTCCAACTGCTACGACGGCTCCGACCGGCTCCAGCTGCCGACTAGCGGCTCTGACGGCTCCAACGGCTCCGACGGTTCCGGACGGCTCCGACGGCTCCAACGATTCCGGACAGCTCCAACGGCTCCAACGACTACGACGGCTCCGACGGCTCTGGACGGCTCCGACGACTCCGACGGATCTGGACGGCTCCGACGGCTCCGGACGGCTCCGACGGCTCCGGACGGCTCTGGACGGCTCCGTTGGCTCCGTCGGCTCCGGACGGCTCCAACCGGCTCCGTCGGCTCCAACTGCTACGACGGCTCCGACCGGCTCCAGCTGCCGACTAGCGGCTCTGACGGCTCCAACGGCTCCGACGGTTCCGGACGGCTCCGACGGCTCCAACGATTCCGGACAGCTCCAACGGCTCCAACGACTACGACGGCTCCGACGGATCTGGACGGCTCCGTTGGCTCCGTCGGCTCCGGACGGCTCCAACCGGCTCCGTCGGCTCCAACTGCTACGACGGCTCCGACCGGCTCCAGCTGCCGACTAGCGGCTCTGACGGCTCCAACGGCTCCGACGGTTCCGGACGGCTCCGACGGCTCCAACGATTCCGGACAGCTCCAACGGCTCCAACGACTACGACGGCTCCGACGGCTCTGGACGGCTCCGACGACTCCGACGGATCTGGACGGCTCCGACGGCTCCGGACGGCTCCGACGGCTCCGGACGGCTCTGGACGGCTCCGTTGGCTCCGTCGGCTCCGGACGGCTCCAACCGGCTCCGTCGGCTCCAACTGCTACGACGGCTCCGACCGGCTCCAGCTGCCGACTAGCGGCTCTGACGGCTCCAACGGCTCCGACGGTTCCGGACGGCTCCGAGGGCTCCAACGATTCCGGACAGCTCCAACGGCTCCAACGGCTCCGACGGCTCCGACGGATCTGGACGGCTCCGACGGCTCCGGACGGCTCCGACGGCTCCGGACGGCTCTGGACGGCTCCGTTGGCTCCGTCGGCTCCGGACGGCTCCAACCGGCTCCGTCGGCTCCAACTGCTACGACGGCTCCGACCGGCTCCAGCTGCCGACTAGCGGCTCTGACGGCTCCAACGGCTCCGACGGTTCCGGACGGCTCCGAGGGCTCCAACGATTCCGGACAGCTCCAACGGCTCCAACGGCTCCGACGGCTCTGGACGGCTCCGACGACTCCGACGGATCTGGACGGCTCCGACGGCTCCGGACGGCTCCGACGGCTCCGGACGGCTCCGACGGCTCCGGACGGCTTCGGACGGCTCCGACGGCTCCGAACAGCTTCGAACGGCTCCGGGCGGAATCGACGGTTTGAATTTTTCGGAATCGGAGCCGGAGTAGCAATGCTCGGAAGCGATTCCGAGCCGTGGGTGCGATTCCGATTACCCATCACTAGTAAGCAGTACCAATGCTGCTACCTGAAACGCACACATGTTTATCGAACACAACTATTCGGTTCGACTCGGTAAACTTCACGAGGATGCGGCAACAAAAGGGCGCAGACTTTTTCATGTTTTTGTATGACTTCGGCTGTTTTGGACTACGCGTGTAGGCGCTCGCATTGAGCGTGTAGTCGCTCTTAAAAACATATATATATATATATATATATATATATATATATATATATATATATATATATATATATATATATATATATATATATATATATATATATATATATATATATATATATATATATATATATATATATATATATATATATATATATATATCCTCTCTCTCTCTCTCTCTCTCTCTCTATCTCAATATTTCTCTCTCTTTCATACACACACACACACACACAACCTTTGCTGATGATTATCGGAGAAAACGCAATATATTCCTATCTTTATTTTGAGATACAGCACCTACCACTATTTCAAATCGTTGTGAATTTTTTACAGTTTTTAAAGCAACCTTCGGTAGCTATATGGACAGTCGCTTATCCCGATTTACATAACATTCGGAGAAGTTTAATAAAATCAGTAAATGTATAATTTGTGGTACATACTATTTCACATTTATTCTATTTCATATATTCTATCTAGTCTATATTTTCATTTTTTTTTAACTATTCATCCATGCCTCTTCCGGATTTTCTGCAAATTGGGAAAAACTACTTTCCATATAATTACGGTAACCGGTGCATGTTCATTATAACAACCGTTCTCGGTCAAGGCCTGCCCATTACCACTAGTAGCGGGCTCGGCCATCAGTGTATTATCGACTAGCCTGATCAGGATAGTCAATCGTACGTATGAAGGGTACGGTCCATACGGGACTTAATCCCATGATGGGCATGTTAATAAGTCGAGTTGATGCGAGTTGATGACTGTATCACGGGACCGGCCAATAGCAAATATTTCCGTGTTAAAAGGTTTTTGTCTCACTTTTGTCTGATCGGATCTGCTTTGAACCATTACTCACTAGATTGGTAGGAAATTCATGTTAAGTTAAAAATAATATTTGAATTTTTTTTTACAATTTTTTTAACAGGTGCATAACTATCCTTAAAAACCTCTGTAACATTTTAAACAAAGCTTCACATTTTTTAAACCGCTAGCAATTTATTGCGGTAAAACCCTCTGTAGGAAAATAATTATTCGTTGTTAGGCAGTGTGTTAGATCGTCGCCAAGAAGTCTGTGATTTAGGCGTTAGACTAGACTCTAATTTAAATTTCAGTTTACATATTGATAACACTGTTAACAAGGCATACAAAAAACGAATTAGACGTCCCTTATTTACTAGAGAAGATCAATATCTACGCGCCATCGACACCTCTTCGCTTTCGTAACTTACTGATCGGCGAGAACAGGCTACCTTATATGGATACAACGAACCGTTACTAGCTATGACGAGGTAATTCAATACATGGTCCCATCACTTTGATTTTAATTTAACGACCAACGCATTTAAAGAAAACATATTATTAATCTTCAATTTTGGCAACACTGGATCAAGGGAGATGTTAGGGGAATAATTTAGGATTTAGGTGTAGGAAAGGTTTTAAGTTCTGAATTTGTCACAGCCTCAAAAGTGCAAGGCACATATGTTGGTAGATAAATAAATAAATAAATAATTAAATGTCAAAACATTTGACATTAGCAATAAAGATGAAGATTGCAACAAATGATTTTGATTTTGCTGTATCGCCGCAAACGGCAGGTTCTCAGGTGCTGTCATAAACATCAACTCTCATACAGAGGTGGGAATTCTGAATGGGACATCATTTTCATCGGAACCCAGTTGCTGTTTCTAGGACAAAATATCTTGCTCCGTTGGGTATGAATAAGTCTCGTAAGGCTGTACAGACCGGCAAAGTCGGCGTAGAACGTAACGCCAAAGAGAAAAAGGCAGCTTTTGAAACAAAATAAAATAGAAACAGATTTTTTTTATTTCAATAAATTCGTTAGCTAACAAGATAACGCAAGTTTATGACATGTTTCATTTTAAAGTTTCTAGTTTATTTGGCCCGGTTACAAGGTTATTAAAGATAATTTCTGGAGTATTTAATAATCTAGGGATGCGTGTAACGGATTTTTTTAAAATAAAACGCAAATTCCGTGTGATTTTTTAATCTAAGAGATGCATTAAGAAAAAAAAAAGTTCAAAATTCATACCGCCCCTGGGGCTAATACCGAACCCATATCAAACCGGCAATTTTATAAAACTCATTATGGTGCTAAAACTGATTTCAATCCCATGTAGGTTTTAGAATTAGTCTCAAACTTGGAACCTGGAACTAATCCTAAACCCTTACCGGTCTTTTGACTCCGAGGTCCGGAGTGGACGGAAGTAACAGAAGTGGTCCGCAAAAACATGATTTTTAAAAAGAAAAGTTTATTAAAATACAAATCGTATTTTTCCCGTAATCAAGATTACATTTTCAGCAGGCACGTCTACAATAAAACATCGTTTTGTTTAAAATCTTTGAACTAAGGCAAAAAAATGTATGCTCTCAATGTATTTTCAAAGCCAATGTATGTATTGATGCGGGCCGCATCAAATGTATTTGAAACAAATTGCTGAATCTGACTCACTCGTGAAACTATCCAGTCCAATTGTTTTCCTATTGTGTTTGTTTTTCTTGTAGCATCGGGGGATCCCGCGGTACTATCGTCAACTCGGATGCCCATCCCATGGGCCGTCGCCCTAAGCACGGATTCCGGATAGTCAATTTGATAATTTGATCGTAAAAAAATATATGAGTTTGGTTGATGAAAATATCGACTAAAGTACTAAATAAAACCTGTCATCAACCCACGCCCAGAAGAGTTTGCTTGATTTGTAGTCGATTTTTCACCCAGCCAGATAAGCGAATTTCTTCGGTCTTCGTTTTGTAAATTGCTTACAGAAAACTCAGTATTGTTGCTTATTTTTATGAAAATAGTACGAATTGTCAAAAATATTGTCGAAATCTAAAATGTCATGTTTTATTGATGTTATAACTAAGATCACTATAGGAACATGCCTATTTTTCGTACCTATAATGGCACTATCATAAAAAAAACACTTAAAAATACGTAAATATGGTCAAAAGGCAATACATTTTAATAAAACAATATCATTTGATAACAATTATGTTTAAAAAAAACTAACAATTGCGTTGTTTTGTGGTCATTTAGAACGTTAGCAAAGATTTTAGTTTCGTTATGAAATCCTAAGGATTTTGGAAATTTTTGACACATTTCACAAAATAATGGATTTTTTGGTCGCTAAGTAACGGAATGGACCGATTTATCTTTTTAACCCTTTGTAAAAGGCTAAATGACTTACTTTTAATTTGCCATATAGACCGCATTTTAGTGCAATACCACCTCTATTGGTACTACCACCACTATAGGTAAATTAACCCTATACAGTATTTCCTCGAGTTACGCGAATAGAAAATTCGAATTCGCGTAGCTCGAGTGTTGCGTAACTCGGGGAAAGACTGTAACCTACCTTGGTAGGTGGTTGTAAAAAATAAAAAAGTTTTTATTTCGTGTTAAATAATCGAATTCTCTACTTTGATAAAAAAAAAATTATGCAAATACGACGAGCAGATCAAATGATATAAACTTTAAAATCTGCAGAAGTGAAATTTTCCACACAAAATGCATGGTCCTACCCGTGTAGGCGGTCTTAGAACAGTGTGTTTTTTTATCGTAGAATTTACGGCTAATCTAGTCTATCCATGAAATGGAACACCTTAAGCATCAATATTTGACGAAGATTTTGCGACTTGCGAAAGGATTTTCGGCTTAGAGAGAGACCGGCGGAGAGTTTGACATTCCCGCTTAACATCATCTGTCTCTCTCTCTCTCTCTCTCTCTCTCTCTCTCTTTCTAGCTTCATCACTTCCTGACCAGCAGAACATTATTGTCCTACGTTCTGCACCCCTTTTCTATCTCTCTCTCTCTCTATCTCTCTCTCACACACACACTCTATGCTGTACCGGTCTGCTGATCCCCATTTCATAGCAAACACTCAACTGTGCCGGCCGCAGACTCGCCCCCACGGTGCCGAAAAGGAAAGGCAGCTGCAAAAGGGAAAGCCGGCGAGAAAAAAACGATGGAAGCCAAAAAGAAGAAGAAGTGCTGTTTCATCCCGGATAAACTCCTGTGCGCGGTATGTGGTCAAACGGTGCGCAAACCCTGCGTCGATTGCATGCGCCGGAACAGGTTCGGCAAGTGCTTCACGCTTTTGACCAAGAACGCTGTAAGTAGTGTGTGTGTGTGTGTGTGTGTGTGTGTGTGTGTGTGTGTGCGCGTGTGTGTGTGTGTTATATGTGGAATAGCATTTAATCTGCTTTCTGTATACTTTTTTCGATTTTTCTTCTTTAGAAAAAGTATTGCCACAGCCACTGCGCTGAACGTGAGAAGAATAAGAAAGGCCAGTGAGTAAGAGTTTACAACCAGCGCACCACGACAGACGAAAGAATATTCCAAAATACTGCCCGAAGAATATTCCCAAGATGGCTGACAGCAACAATACACGCTACCCGTCAGTTCCCGCTGATAAGCAGCGATGCCTGCGAGGAAGTGCTGATGGCCCGAAAAAAAAGGTTGAAAAATAAAACATGCCTTGAGTGAAAATTGTTCAAAACGTTGTGCAAATGATTATTGTGCTTGTGTTGGTGCTGGTTTCTTTGTAGATGTTGGCCGCCCTGCAAGCATCCATGCGGGGTCAAAGTACTCCGAAATTGTCGCGCACACGCGCGACTGTGTGGGTATGTGTTTGTGTGCGCGTCGCAGCCTCCTTTGTCTGGGACGTGAGTTTCTGTTCGTGCTTTTCCTCTTCGCCAGCAAAAAGAGAAACTCATCGATTTTATGACTTTCCTCGTTGTGGTCGTTGTGTTTTGCGTCGCGGGCGTCAGCTTGTCGCGAGGCCATATCCCTGCCGTTCACTTCGTTTCACATTTTGCCGCTGCGTGCAGCTCTGTAGGGAAGACGACCAAGAGTTAAAGAAGAAGCTGGAAGGTAACACTGCTTTTGCGTGGCGGAAATATGGCGAACAGAAACGAGGGGGAGCAAACGGAATGCGAAATGTCTGCTGCTAAATGCAATTTCGCTCAGCTCGAGACGCATGAATGACGCATGTTTAACAATATTTTCACACATCGAAGGACAATATTCATTACATAATTCATTTTGAGTTCATTCTGTTATCCTTATCTATGACTATGAGTTCATTTACTATCCTATTTCTAAATAGAGTTGGAATTTCGAATTCGAACTAATAAATTCAAATGATCAATCTCCAACAATAAGTATTGTTGTTGATGGACAATATAAGTTTTATATATTTATTTGGAATTTGATGGTGGACACACGCATTTGCATATTTATTCAATTGAACATTGACCGAAAATGGAAATGCTGCTCGCCACAGCAAGAAATGTCGATTTTACAAAATTTGCATCTTCACGCAGTAGTGTTGGTACTCTTCTTTCTTCCTTTTGCACTCTCTTTCTCTCTACCTCTGCGTACGCCTCCCTGTCAGTACGAACTTTTTATTGTTCATCTTCTTTTTTATGTTTCTCCATGCAGTGCGTGTGATGAAACGTGCCCTGAAAGGAAGGAAAGGGGAAATCACGTAATGTATTAAAAAAAAAGCACACACACGCACGCACATTTGCGCAAGCGATTTTTCGACTTACGGTTTCAGGGTCATGCGCACAGGTGCACAGACGTTGATCCGGCATGTTCAATTGTTTGCGCTGTTCACAATCAGAGCATTTAAGGGCCAGTAGACGGTTGCACAGGGCGCACCGCATGTCCGTCTTATAAAGATCTATGACACAGATGTGCGGGTGGGATTGAGCAGGAGAACTACTGGATTAGTGCAAGTGTACAGGCGAGAGCCGGCAGATAATAATTACCCTCATAGCTTCCCGTTGAGCTCATCTTGTTGCACTTCACTGCTGTTCTGTTCTAAGGTCTACTTTCGCCAAACGCTTGCAATGGAATGAGACACTCCTGGTGCTATCGCATGTGCTAGTCGTCTGCATTCGCAACTGTGGTCATGGTATTGGTGTGACAGGCCCTTATGTTCTTGGCGCTACACTGCGTTTCAAAATGAGAGCTTCACCGAGTTAAGCATGAACATTGACTATTGCATGAAAATAAACATCGCTAGGTGAGGCTATCACTATGAAACGCAGCGAATAGAGCGCTGTGTCTGTGGCGTAGGGTGATTTGCTGGTTGTATCTGTATTTAGCCCAACGAACATGCTTTCTTGTTCTATCCAACAGACCGTCAAACCAGACAGAGCGAGCCTGTTGGTGTTGCTGCTTTGATAGATGCCAGAAAAGAATAAGTTGTATCCAACAAAGAAAAATGCCTGCACATTTTATATTTTGTTACTTGATTAATAAAAAAACGATTTATCCTATAGGGTGTTATTATAACGATAAATCTAATGCATTATAAGATTCAAAATAATTTTGGTAGATGTTAGGACCTCAGCGCGTGGCAGGGGTGTTCTGATTAATTAAAATACAGCGTAAAATAGTTGTGATCATTATTTTTAATGAAACTGTGTGTTACCATTCTAATTGTTGTTTTATCTCTGAGGTCTAATTTTTGTACTGTGGCACTTATAATTATATGCTTCCGTACTAAACTCGTGTCTTGGTATTTTTGTTCCAACTCCTCCTAATCTGCTTATGCAATGGTTATGCATTTTTGCTCATATGTTCCCTCGGTATTAGATTTTTTTTCATTTTAGTACAGTCCCTTAATACAGTCATCCACTAACACGACTTCAAAACATGTCTGCCGTGAGTTCAAGCCTAGAATGGACTGCCCCCGTAGCCCCCGCGTATCCGTCTGCGTGGCACTGAATAAGTCTCGAAAGCCTTGTATAGGCCGGCATAAACGCGTAGGACAATACGCCAAGTAGAAGAAGTACAGATAGCTAGTCCACATATTGTTTTAAGAAACCAGTTTTAAGATCATATTTACAATCTTCAAAATGCTCACATAAGCCTGCGTTTCCGACGCTTATCGTACTCCAGTTTACTCTTAGGTGATTTTGGCTATTATCATAATTGTTGCATTTTAATGTACGACTGGAGCCGTCTGGAACCATCCGCAACTGTCCTGAACCATCTGGAGCCGCTAGTCGTTAGCCGAAGTCTTCGGAGCCATCGGAGCCGTTAGGAACGCCGGATGGCTCCGATGCATCAGGTGCAAACTCCGGCTGCAGATTAGTGGCTTCAGATAACTCAAGGCGGTTCAGGTCGGCCACGGCCAATGAAGGAAAACGCATAAGAAATTTTATATTGCTGAGATACACTAAAGCCGGGTTACAATAATTTTATTTAAAGTTTTGCATGCGACTTTGCGATGGGAGAACATTTGACTTTCGCCAACGCAATACATGCAATACAATGTTTTAAATATAGTAAAATAGCTCCATACATTTTCACGATAATTTTTTTTATTTTGTTTTATTCGTTCTTCTTAATTTCACACAATCAGTTGATTTCTCTTCAAACTATTTGAGGGATATTTTCGATCGCATTTGAAAGCAAAGGCGAACATTTAGAAACGCCTGTTGTTTTAACGAGAACGACGATTTCACACTGTTGCTGTTTACGAGTACAACGAATGTCAAAGTGCTAAAGTTTTTCATATGGAATCATTAATCAATGTATCTGACTTGGCATTACTTGTCCATAAAACAATTTTATAATTACTGAATCCACGTTTGCCTCGATAATTTTTCAGCCGTTCAGACTTTTGTATCATCCCCGGAATATCTGCTATATTTTTTGAGGCGTGGAAGGATGGAGTCTTCAAGAAGCGATATTGATCTTTTTTTGTTATTTTTTTGACTGATCACATTTTTGGTCATCTATTGCCGATTCTCAAATGATTAAAGATTCTTCTTCTTCTTTTTTGGCACAACAACCGCTGTCGGTCAAGGCCTGCCTGTACCCACTGGTGAAGTGAGCTTGGCTTTCAGTGACTTATTGTTACCATAGCAGGATAGTCAGTCCTACGGTATGGGGGCACGGTCTATTCGGGGCTTGAACCCATGACGGGCATGTTGTTAAGTCGTTCGAGTTGACGACTGTACCACCAGACCGGCCCCAA